>NC_056728.1:1264704252-1264851752 GCF_019279795.1 Protopterus annectens
ATCCTGCAAAACCAGAGTAATGAGCCAACAGCAGTTAGTTGTTTTCCTCCACAGACAGCCCCAGCAATTATAACTAATTTATCTGTGTACATGTCAGATGTCTGACTCTGACAAACTAAAAATAAAAAAAAAAAAAAGAAAAGAAACTTGTTGTCGAAACGTTTTAGCAGAAGAATCAGAGACAAGGCCAAAAATATTGGGGAAACAAATGCCCAAAATCAGAGCCAGATTTTAAACATTGCTGTTATGTACTTGGAGAGATGAAAGAATAACAGGTTTGACTAGCATTCATTTTCTGAAGGACATGGTCAGAAATTCAAATGTCTGTCATTACTTAGTGACTGCAGCCCTCTAACATTGACCAAAAAACTACATATTTTACTATGATATGAAACAAGCTTGGGGGCATTTATAGCTCTCAGTTTATTTGTTTAAGAATTAGAGCTGAAAACAAAAATAAGGAGGAGTGGGAATAAAAGCCCAAATCAGGGACACTTCTTAAGATATTATTCTAATTCGCTTAAAAAAGTAAATAGGTTCATAGGTGAATACTAGGCTAACTACCCTTATGGGTCATTTTAAGCCTAGCTAATAACCTGAAGTCAAAATCAAACCCTGAACCATGTGTTTATCAAGTAAAGACCTTAACAGTTATGTCAAATCCACCATCCCTACCATTGCAGTTGACACAGGTAACTACCTATCTGGTGTTATCACTTCACTTTGAGAAGTCTTTCTCTTTGGTGGGGAGTCACCGTTGCCAGGCATTCATACAGGCCTTGTCCTGGAGGCAGTCATCCAGTGGTGGTACTGCTGTTTGGTATGAATGTGGCCATAAACAGAATTCATGCAGGTTTGATTAGTAGCCTCCTCCTGTCATGGTTACACATACTCATTACACCAGACTGACCATGTAGCACAGTAATGTTATCCTGCCATAATCATTGTACAACAGCCATCTAACATCAAAATGAATAACAGAAAACAAAGTATTATCAGTGCAATGGTATTGTGAAAATGTAATATCAACAACTGCAACATACCGGATAATATGTACATGCATTTAGGCCTGTTTTAAACAGGTAAAAATGATAATCAATAAGTCTTAGTTATTAACAACATGCAAATAATCCGCAGTAGTGGTGCTGCGGTAGCGTTGTCGCCTCACAGCAAGACGTTGTCCCGTTCGATTCTCAGCTAGAGCGTCTTCTGTGTGGAGGCATGCGTGAATGGGCGTGCCTTTGTTGAAGGTTGTGCATCAGGGCTGGTAACTCGGCACGTAAAAATCCACTACCAAACATTAGCGGACCGGAGTTCCGCTGTGGCGACCCCTAACCGGGATAAGCCGAAAGACACACACATTAACAACATGCAAATAAAAATATACCTACACGCATATTTTCCTCCCATCATACTATAGTAAGAACATATCATTGGTGCTTAGCAAGTTACCTGAACTGTTGGCAACAGGAATGCCTACCTTACCCTATACTTAACTGTTGATGCATACATCTGCTATATGCTTTCCAATATTTGTTTGTACAACTGTCTTATGGCATACTCCCATAGTCATCCCTTTGATTATTATGGTTTATGTAGGTTATGCATTTGTCTGTAGCCATCATTCTATAAATGTTAACAACATGCAGTCTGTAGCTCTGTGTTATTTGCTCTCAGGTGTCTGCATGTTTGAAGAATGAAGTGGATGGCAGAGACTGGACAAATTTAACCCTGTTATCTTGCTATAAGCTCCTAGGACCCAAGAACAGTACCTGTTGAGGAGAGGGAGTGCTGACCAGCATTATGTAACCAGGTGTAGCAGACAGTAGCCCATGATGTAAATGCCATAGGGGGGCACAGTTACAAATTACAATAGTATCATAAGTGTTTTACCAATGTACTATGCCATGCCAAGGCAAAAGCACATTCCATAGCAGTGAGAGATTGACGATAGTATACAGGAAAGCTAGAGGTAACAGGCTGACACAGCCAGAGGGGCTTCTGGTGTCCGTGCAGGGAAGACACTGGATATGGAATTATCCCTGGATGAACATTCACATCAGGATGAATACACTCCTATTTGTCTCAATTGATTATGTTTTAGGTTAGTACCTCATACACCAGAGTTTTGTATAGTTGCACAGCATATAGACAATGTAGGTTATTTGGCAAATAACTGCTATGCATTGTTTTAGGTACATTAGGTACTGAATGATATCAGGATAGCAGCAGAGGTAGATTGGTTTGTATGGTATGTACATCTTGCATGAACACTAAGTATACATGTCCCTATGGCATGTATATCCTTAGTGTAAATGCCATAGGAGCACAGTTTTGGCACAGATATCTATGCCACTGAGGTGTTTTTTTTGTTGGCATATTTATGAATTCACAAAACAGAGCTTTGCTATGGTAACACCTGCAGAAACTGAGGCACAATGACAGGCTAATGATGACACTTGTGCTGAGGTGATGATAATGATGAGACACAGATACCTAGTCACAGTTTGATGACATAATGGCAATGTCTAGCTCCTTCCTGGGTGTACATCCACCCTCAATATAGGCTTAAGGTATTGGCTCACTCACAGATGAGCATGAGGCATTACAGCATGAGCATTCACCATGCCCAATATGGGGGGTGATTGCCCATAGTTCTAACCTCTAGCAATACTCTCTTTGCTGCAACAATAGATGCAGGCACTGCAACTGAAGTAGATATATCCACAATTTCGCAGCCTTGCAGGGGTGGCTTGCTCTGATGCATGTCACAGGTGGTCTCTGATATGCATGTAGCACTCAGGATCAATCAGCAGATGTACTACAGTATTCTCAGGCACAATCTTCTGCAACCCAGTCTAGCAAAGACATCATTGCCATTTTGTATGCCATCCGTGAAGACATGGAGATCATGGAGACAGTAATGATTGATCTGCTGAGGCTGCAATGTCCACATTCATGTGGAGTACTTCCACGCCATCCCCACTACGCTCACCAGTAATGCTCTCCACCTTTGTAGGAGGGTACCTACTAGGGATGGAAGAAGGAGGCAGGTGGCTGGTTGCACAGTTCATAGGTTCAAAGGTTCATATGTATATACTAGGTTAACAACCACCAGGGCCTTTATAAGCCTGGCCAGGCAAACAAACCCAGTTGACACCCCTTGTAACATGTTAGTCTTAATTTGAGGGGTTATGTTTGTTAGGATGGGTATGTTTGTAAGGAGGTTGTGTTAGGAGGGGTATGTTAGTTCAGAGGTTGCAGTCAACCTTTGTCTACAAGATCCATGTGTACCAGCCTGGGAATGAATTTGCGATTTCTCATTCAATGGTCAAGGTTATATTTGAATAGGGTTAGGGATGGACTCTGCTTCACATAGATGGAGAGCCTACTCCAGAGCATGGAGATTCTTTGAGTCAAATATCTGTTTCACCATAATGTTCTATTTATGTTGCAAGCAAAGTTCAAATCCTTGGATCTAGTATTTCTAGTGCTGGTTGTTTTGTGGATATGCAAAAGCTCCATCGAGGTTGGATCTAAGGATGCTTTATATGCTAAGCACAGATTGCCTGTCAACAAACTGTAGGAGACTGAGTATAGAGGCAGGGATCTAAGTCGATCAGTGTAGGACAGTGTATTAACACCCTGGATTCTCTTTGTGAGAAACCTCTATGGACATTCTAATTGTTACATATGCCTGGTTAGGTACATGCCGAAGGGGGCATTGTACTCAATGATCGATCTGATATAGGATGAGTAGAGTGGTACTATAACTTCCTTGGACCTCAATGCCATACTCTTACTTATAAGTTGTGTGAATGTACGCAAGGCACATACAAGTCTGAGACACATATTCAGAGAGGTCCATAATGTCACGTCATATAATCCAGAGAGGCATGTCCCAGGTCATTTACACCCACATAGATTATGATAAAATCATACACTTCATGTGTCTGTGGTGCAATGACTTGATGGATCCTGGCTCCAGATAAGCAACTGACTGTAATCTTCTCCTTGTCCAGTCTGGTGAGTGGGGCATCTGTGTGTCATACAATGGAGTCCCCTATGACAAGAGTCCTGGGTTAATTGTTTGCTTGCCTTACAGGCATTGTATTCAGGGGTCCATTGGGTGTAGGCTTATGTGCAGTGTTTGGTTTTGCTTCTGGTGTATGCTTCAGAGATTGCTGAAGATAGGCGTTGCTGTTTGCAGACTTAGGAGATCTTTGAGGTTTGGGAAAATTGCTTTTTAGTGCCTCAGCATAAGATGGTCTTTGTGTGGCCACTATGTATGGTGGATGCTGTGTGAGTGTTCTTGACAACCTTGTTTGTATGCAAGATTTTTGCCTCCAAGGAAATTGTGTATGTACATCATCACAGGGTCCCCATATCTACTGAGCTAGCCATGGAGACATTTGGAAATTGCATATCCATGTTGTCTGGACCTGTATTAAGGTGGGATATTAGGGTTTGAAGATTGGGTTTTATGGAGGTCTCTAGGGTTAGGTACTACAGTTGAATAGTGTTAAGATATGGTACTAGTATTATCTGAGGTGCAAGCTAGCTGCTTTGAGCTTAACTTTGTGCAATGCTTCACTAAATTGCAGATTACGGTCCTAGTACTAGTTTAATAGGTAAACTTCTGTACTTTTCAATTCTGTTATACCAGGCCATCACCTAATGCTGCTAGATGGAATGTCATAGTCCTGTCCATGTAAAAGTACAAAAAAGATTGCCTGAGTCGGTATGCTACCATAAAACAACTTTAAAAAAACAAGCTAGACAAGGCAATTTCAAGACAATCAGACCTATAGCAAGATAGTTTGAGCAAATGCAGTAATTTTATCCTTAAATACAGATAAATGCTCAAATAAAGCAAGAAATCAGTAGTTGGTTAGCAAAATAGCTTCTGGAAGTGCAGTTTTTAAATAGATGTATTTTGCCTGTGCTTGGATATAGTGCATGATGCAAGGAAATCACTTTGGAGATACAGGCAAGGACACCAAGTGTAGCTGAGCTCTGTGGGAATTGGATAAGATCCTTGTAAACACACCAAATTTATACAGACACTTAAAACCAATAAGACTATGCAGAATTAATTTGGCAGGCGAAAATTGCAGGAATAAAACAATTAAGTACTAACAAAAATACAAGGTAGCAAATTACACAGTAACACTGTCAGTAAACTTTCTCAAAATGCAGTTCTCAGCCTTCAACAAATGGTACAATATCAGGGTACTTGAAGAGGATTTAAAATGCAAAAATTGGCAGATAAAGCAGTTAAGTGAATTGCAAAATAGCAAAACAAATCTTTTATCTGCCAAGGATGGCACAGGATGTACTTAGGACCCTCTCAAGGTTTGGCAAGGATACTAAGTAGATGGAAGCTTTATGAAAATGACAATTTATAGTAAGGGAGGTTAACTCAAGTGCAATACTTGTTTGCTGAGTGGGATCTCCATATAATGGATCTATGTAAAACAATGGGTGAGAAAAGTATGTAATTAGCTTTCATAACTAACGAGAGCAATCAAAGGGGGAGGGAGGGACTTTGGTAGTCAGATTACCATAAAGGGCGAAAGCCAGACACCAACTTTTAAAATAACAACAGCAAAAGGGTGGGATGGTTAGGAAAAAAAATCAAGCTGATATAAAAAAGCAGACAAATCAGATACTAGAGCTAGTTGTCCACAGTATATCAGGTCGGAATGTGAGCTAAAATGGCCAGGAAAATGTTTTGGCCCACTGATATATAGATTTAATTAAAGAAAGACCAGGATAGCAAGCCAATCAGTAGAACAGATCTGTACAAACAAAAAGTGAGATCCAAGAGTTATTCTAACACACCCAGGTTCATACCCATGACTAATTATAAAGGCTATGGCCTCTACTTTTAACAACGATATTTCAGCTAAAGAACAAAAAACATTTTATAGTTCATAGGTTCATAGATTAGTACTAAGCTAACTGCCCTTGCGAGCCATTTTAAGCCTAGCCAGTTATCCCTTGTGAGACTCAAACCCTGCACCTTGTGTTTGGAAGGCAACTACCTTAACCATTAGGCCCCTCTCCCAACCCCCATGGTTGGCAATGGTTGTGGGATCTCCACCTTATTTCAGAAATAATTTCTAAATGACATAGAATTCCTGTCACCTCAAGAGCATGTTAGACTCTTGTGATATACCCCCTTTGTGTGTAGACACATGAATCATTGTAACTCTAACCAGCTGTGTGTAAGTGTATCTGTACATACAGGATGAGTGGTTACCACATACAAACATTCTACACTGTAGCTGTATACTTTAATATTACCAACAGTACCTATGCTTAGTAACCGGATGGCCCTGTGGAATGTCTGTATGCAGGATCAGTAATATAGTTGTGATATGCGACAGACAGGTGAATCATCTGAAATGTTTGAGTGCCATGTACACACAGTGGATATCATCCCAGGTGCATTACACAGTAAATGGCAGTTCATGGAATGGTAGCCCTTCTTGTTCAAAAACCTTTGTGACTCTGGGGAAGGTTGGGCCTTTTGTTTTTGCTATCTATGTATAACCTATTGCATCCACTATCTTGTCATGAACAAAACATGCTGGAGGGATAGGTTCCTGACCCAGAGACTCCCCAGACTCTGGAATAGACTGCCCATACATGTCAAGCAGAGCACTTCTTTGGCCCTTTTCAAAAGGAACCTTGACGATTGGATGGGAGATAGGAAATTCACCCCGAGGATCACGTCAGTCGCCCTGCTAGACAGGGATCCAGGGAAGTAAATATTGTGGGAAGAAATAGCCAGGGAATTGTTATGGCTAGGCTTGTATTGGCCCTAGGGCCGATAGCCTACTACCAACCTATGGACCTATGAACCTCTGGAAGACAGGCAGTGTCATATATGGTGTTTGCTCTTTCCTGTGGTATGCTAGGGAACCATATATGAACTACCACATATAGAAGCATTATATCAAGGAACTTATTGACTGTACTAGAGGTGGAGGCTTGTGAAGCACCCATCGTGCCTCCATTTGGTATTTAAATGGTCTCTGTAGCTAATATAGAAGGGAGGAACATGCATTTCCATTGATTATGCATGTCAGATACACATGTCAATCAAGACCTACACAATGCCCTTACTGACGTCAAAATGATTAGTGATCTTGTGAACAGTGAAATTGTGATATGTCATCTGCTTATAGTACTATTTCTGTTGGTGCTGGATGGCACCACATGGATACTAGTAGGAACTGTTGGCACTAAGGACTATATGTGCTCTATGATGGCTGCTCTGACTCTAAGCATTCTTACTACATGCAAGGATGATATTTATGGTATCCTTTACCCTTTTATAGTCAGGTGCACAGAATTGCATACCCTCTGTAGATGACTTTGAATCATGATTGCACTCACATCTCATACATTATAATATCATTAGAATCTCATTTTGCCACTTCTTTTCATGTCTTAGTCATTATGCAGTCATTTGCCATACATATTCAGATGCACATTTAGTCCCTCTGCATTGGTATGCAACATGGGATTATTCATCTTTACTAGACTGTGCCACTCTGCACATTGCCATTTCTCATGCAAATGTATGCTGCAAACTATACAACTTATCATTGTATCCCTGACACCATTCATGTGCATAATTGTTCAGTCATGCCTATGAGCATATCTTTCTTATTTAAAACACCAGAGAACTGCTTTGTCTGTACACCTGTCTGTAAAACAGCATACCTGTTTTGCAGGTACCTCGCCATAGCACATGTGTATGGGTTCCAGTTCACAAAACAACACACTCTGTTATTAAGACATAAAAGCAATTTAATAACTTTGGACTTTGCCTACAGACTTTTCAGCAAACTCGTTGGTTTGGTAATAAGATAGTATTAGTAGATGCAGTGGTATTTACAGTCATGTTGCATGCTCAAAGGTAGCCATTATTCCCATCATTGTAAACCGCTGGAAATAGTCTGATCTAGCAAAACTGCAACTGTTATAATGTTCAGAATACTCAACAACGTCAATATGTTCTTCACATGGTCAACATGGATGAGTAAATGCATATGCAGGGAGGCTGTTAATGAGACAGAAGGTCAGATAACTGGTCCTGATCTGTTACTTTTCATGAAGGGTAGGGCAGTAAAGGATATAACAGCCAGCCAGCTTCCAAAGCTTCAGGGCACCTTCCATGTGACCTAAATGTCAAGAAGGTCAAGCTAAGCTGATTTAAAGACAGGTTTGGGCATGAAGCCCTTCACAGCTTTCCTGCCAGCAGAGAGAAGGAAGCTGAGCCCTGAAAGGACAAGGCTAGGTGTAGCAAAAAATAAATGCCACACCCTGACATAAAAAAAAAAAAAAAAACAAGGGAGATGTAGGGTGGGAGTGGCTACTGCAGCATATTATAGTAAGTTCAACCTACACACCTGTGCTATGTTCTTCATACTGATCACTGCAGCAGTAGCCTTCGCTACATAGGTAGATTACCATAGCTTAGAACAACTAAGAGGTGGAAGGGGAAGAGTCCAAAAGCCCCTAAAGAATGGTCCTAAAAAAGCATGATCTACACTTACAGAAGGATCCCAGCTTATAGTGCTTTGCAAAGGTATGTACAGAGGATGAAGTAGCAGCTTCTACAATACTTCTAGAATTCAAGTTGTCTCCAAAAAGCCATAAAAGAAACCAAGGTCCTTGTAGAGTGGGCCTCGACCCTCCCTGGAACAGATTTGTTACGCATAGTAAAACATCCCATTCAGCAGTCATTCTGAAAGAAGTGCTAAGTTTAGCTAAATGCTTGTCTTGGTGATAAAATCTTATTACATTGACATCATTAGATGACAGCACATGTTCATAAATACCAGAATTTTTAAATACATGTTCATGCAGATGACACTGATTATACTGTGTTTGAGAGAGTGGAAGATTATAGACCACCATTTGTTCATTTTGTGCAAGAAAGCAGATCCACTTGCAATGTCCAAACAAGGAGATCAAACACCATGATGGGGTGAACAAAAAGCATACTGGTTTGTCTTTCTACGTTAGGTGCATAAGCACATATTTGACAGGGGGAGATGTTTCTCTTACTCACTGTTATGCTTATGCATATCTGGGAGAAGGTTGGTGATTTATTTTCCCAAGTAACTGGATGGAACTGTCTATTTACACATCAGGAAAACATCTGGAAGATATCTGTCTTCAAGTCAGCGCGTTGCTACTAGATGAAATACATGAGTAAGTAATGCAGACAGTACCATCTAAAAATATTCCAGATCACCTAAGGCATTGATAATAGCCTCCCTCCAATTTAAGCAGTATTTCTTTAGTATAGTTCCTGCTGAGTAGATTAAATTGAAGTATGTGTGACAATGTCCACGACAGATGTGCAATAGTGAATGTTGTAAATTAACGGGTGGGTATAATTATGTGCCATTTTGCATACACTTTGTTCTATAAATAGTCATTCCAATCCACCTAGAAGGAATCTGCAGATAAAAATGGCCCTTTTCCTGAGTCTGTAGTCCTCGACTAGTGTGATAGCTTACTGCCATCATGTGCATTTCTCTGTTTATAGTTTTATTTATTTATTTTGGGGGGGGGGCTTGGTTAGGCTGCACTTGAAATTACTTAAAATAACAGTTGCTAGGACTTGTAAGCGAATACCTTTATGTAATTCTAAAATACTACTTATTGGCCAGGCACACCTTGTTTTATGCAACTGTAGTGTAGAGCTTTTCTCTGCGTTTACTGTGATAAAAATGTTAAGTATAACCTCCATGTCAATTGCAGTGATAAGAACTACCCATAATCAAATGTTATGCATGGAATGCATAATTCAGGACTGTGCTGACTTCCTTCAGTCTACAGTCTGTGAAAAGGTCTGTTAATCTGTGATTCAGTTATTTCACATCCTATGCAAATGGGACAGAGGTAACCTGATGACAAGGGCAATGTGAAGGCTAAATATGCAAACAACCTCTAGATACATCTGTAGAAAAAAACATATTGCATGCTTTTGATCAATGTATGGATGTAATGGGAAATGTTAAATTCTAGAAAGTATTTTTGCTTAACAAGAGTGTAGTGCAGATGTGAAGCCTGATGTTTATTTTGGGAATTAATATATGTGTTTGGTCATAGGTAGGTACCAGAGCATTTTAAGCCTTGTCAATTTCCCTAGGTGAGAATCAAACCCTGTACTTCTTGTCTGTGGGGTAAACAACTTAACCAATCAACCAACCCCAACCTAAATTAAGATTTTAGCAGTGTGAGCACTGTCCTTGCTTATTGTTGCACATATTATTGTAAGCACTACTTTACAGTATTAGGTGCTAGTATAGTAAAGTGTGATGTCATGTTCATTGGCAGGTCACTACTGGAAGGGAGATACCTGACCAGCACTGAATCTGGAACAACCCATCACATGTATTCCAAGAGGTCTAGCCATTGACTGGCTATAGTCATGTGTTCAATAATGCTTGTCTCTGCATCCTATCGGTATCCTACATCTTATACTGCTACCATGTTTAACGCGTATTGCTTCGGTTATTGCTGCTGTTGTGTGCCTGATGTATACATAGAGTATTCACATCTCTTTATCACTTCTAAGGTGGGGGTATCGCCATGCTTGATGATGCTCGACAAGCTGAAACTGCACTATGACCCTCTGTTTCAATGAGCCATGCATACATTCATGTGGTTTGCAGGTCCAAACTGAAAGGGAATGGTGTGTTGATGAGGATGCCATATCTGTGGATGTCATCCTATGTGAAAGACATTACCAGACGTTAGTAGCCACACAGAACCTGACTGTCCATCAGGTGAGACACTGGAGTGAACTCACCTTGACCAACTGCAACATGCGGGAAATCTCTAATGGCATCCATGGTTACAGGTGTTTGTCTTTATGCTTGAGGGCACATTCCTCACAACTTCTAGTTTTACTCCTATAATAAGCCATGTTGTTACTTTCTCTATATGTTAGACCCTGTAGTCAGTGTATATGCCAGCCTACACTTTCTCAAGTTGTTGTTTTCTTACTCTATCTGATTATTCCCAACTTCCCTCCCTCCCTCACTCCCTTCTGTTTTCTCTTCAGCACCTTGTTCACTTAATTTATTTTTAAGTATGCAGATAAAACTAGTTTTCAGAAACTTGGTTGCCATAACTGGGCCAGATTCATGTATACAGTTAATGGCAGATTCAACATTCAGGAAGTTGTGTTAGCAGTAATAAAGTTGCAAATGTAGACACAATATATAATTCTATAACAGTCATTAGTCAGGATAAACTGGAAGGAGTTATAACAATAAAGTTAGGGTACAACATTTGTTTTTACAGTTATTTTTAATATTTTGTGTTTCTGCTTTTACTTGTGCAATGCCCAGTAAATAGAAAATTAAGTACTTTAAATTGCATAAATAAATAAATGCTTTTTTGGTAGGACATATTTCCTACTCTAACAAAAATTTATTTTAGTCAAACAGTAGCAATAAACAAAGTTTGTTGAGAAGGAGAAAAACAAAGCAGGAAAAAGAGATTGTGTTGAAAGACATCAGGCATAAAGAAATACAGTCTGTGCATTAATTACTGGGTGTGGAGAAGCTGATATAACCGAAACATAGAAGGAAAATGTGAAATAAAAATGCATGTGTTGGATCTCCCCACATTTTTACCTTTATGCATCTCCACATCCATTGTGGCAATCTATTCCCATAATGCCTCAGATTTGATAAGAAAATATCCATATTTTGTAACCAGCAGGAATTATGCCTTAGGGATTAGGAATGCGCAGCAGAGCAACTTTCTCAGAATGCAGGAAACCCTCCTATTTCCCATCATGTAATATACATGCCACACTCTATAGCTTTTTGCAGTATGAAAAGATCAGTAAGGAGAAAACAAATTTAGGCTTCCTGTTTGGGGTTTTCGCTTATTCTCTGTTGAATGTGCATTCTTATGATGTGTGAGCATATTCTAGTTCTTTGTGTGACTGAATATTAATACTTCTGTTTATGTTAGGGCGGCTCGTGCTATAGGACTGCAGCCCTCCAACCTAAAAAACAAATAAAAAATAGAACAGAGAAACACAAAATCAATTCCCGGAAGTGTACGCATGCACAAACGCTCTCAGACTGCTTTCTCAGCAGTCTAGATAGGGGGAAAGGCATCTCAGCCCCAAGATGCCCAGCAGTCTGTGCGGCAATGACATCACAAAATGGAGGCTGTCCAGACTGCAATAGTCACAGGCAGGACCAATCACAGATTTGGACTGCAAGGAATACTTTGGGATGGACCAGTTGCACAAGGAATACTGGCAAAGGGGCTGTTCAGATATCGGCAGCAACAGAGCAAGTGGAAGCAATTATTTAGCTCATCGGTGGAGCTGGTGTTGGGGCTGTTTGGATATTGGTGACATAGTAAGCATGTGTGTGTGTGAAATGCCCCAGTTGCTATATACTGGTGGCTAGAGCAGACTCAAGGTGGTGTGGTAGGGAGTACCTCAGGCTTGAACCCTGTACCTTGTATGCAGGTGTTAAGGGCCTGAATTCCCTACCCACCACTATTTGTAAAATATTTGCAGATTTTTGCCTCATATTTGATCTGTTCTGTTCCTCATAATATCTGTGGTTTCTAAGTGTTTAAATGCTTGATGTTTGATGGTGCAGTGGTAGCATTGTTGCCTCACAGCTGTAGGTTCTCAGGTTTGATTCTTGGTTGGGGTGCCTTCTGTGTGGGGTATGCATCTTCTCCCTGTGATTGTGTGGGTTTGCTTTTGTGTCCTCCCATGTTACAAAGACATGTCTGCATTATTTCTTCCTGGGCCTCTGCTGAAAATTGTTTTTTTGTTCCAAGTCAGACTGTCCTGGTTAACAAATGTTAAATAAAATTGACAGGCATTTGAATTTCAGACTTCAGGTTTCTGAATGTTTAACTCCTTACATGTTTGATGGTGCAGTGGTAGCATTGTTGCCTCACACTATATATTTTTTTCGTTTGATTCTTGGCTGGGGTGCCTTCTGTGTGGAGTCTGCATCTCCTCCCTGTGTTTGTGTGGATTTGCTCTGGTCTCCTGCCATTTTACAAAGACATGTGTCTGCAGTATTTCTCCCTGGACTTCTGCTGAAAATTGTTTTTGTTCCATCAGAAGTAAAATTTGAATTTCAGACTTCATATTATTCAGAAAATACATAGTAACACAACCTTTTATTCTAGCAATTTTCTAAGTTTATAAGATGAATATTTGAAATTTGTCCCTATTTTTGGGACTGTATTCCCCCATTATTGGCTTCATCCTGGTTTTTTGTGCTAAGGTCGACAGCTATGGCAAGAACTGAATTCACTGAATATGTTTGAGGGCTGTATTCCCTCATTACTGGGTTTGTCCAGGTGTTTTGTACTAAGAGGATGACAGCTATGGTGAGAACTGAATTCACTGAATGATAGCCATTTAAGTTTCAGTCTTCCTCTCTTTCACAAAGCAGCTGATTTGGTGTAGTGGTATGTTGCTCTGACTGTTTTGCACAGGGACCTTGGCAGTAAAATGTATGGTGGTAACACAGCATTTCTCTTTCACAAAGCAGCTGATTTGGTGTAGTGGTATTTTGCTCTGACTGTTTTGCACAGGGACCTTGGCAGTAAAATGTATGGTGGTAACACAGCATTTCTCTTTCACAAAGCAGCTGATTTGGTGTAGTGGTATGACTGTTTTGCACAGGGACCTTGGCAGTAAAATGTATGGTGGTAACACAGCATTTTATTCTAGCAACTTTCCAAGATTATACAAGCAATGTTTAATGTGTCCCTGGTTTTTGGGCTTTTGACCCCCCCCCCCCATAAATTTTGGCTTTTTCCACATTTCTTGTACTGCGAAGTTGAGTATGAGTAGATTTTACAAGGAGCTGAGAGCTGCAGGGGAAGAGAAGTTTAGTGCTGCTTATGCTACGTCAGCTTGCATTGTTAATAGCACAACAGGTTGTGCACTTGCTTTTGATGCAGAAGGCTGTGGGTTCTACTCCCACAAGAGATGGATGCTGCCATACTGAGAATGTCCTCCTTGGTGAAGATACTAACTATGAGCCTGTTATCAGTTTGCCATCCATTTCCTCTTGCAATATAACTAGCTTATCATTTTTTTAATGTAATATAGGCAATTTATTCCTCAGGGGCAACAGACACTTTATTTTTCAATGAAACCATGACATATAAAGGTGTTTGCTAGCAGCAACCTCTTCATTAGTTACATATTTCTTTAAAGTGGAATAATTTAGATGACTTTTACTTCTTCAGAGATTGTGCATATTTACTGATAATGGACTGTAGAATTGTGCATATTTACTGATAATGGACTGCAGAATTGTGCATATTTACTGATAATGGTGGACTGTAGAATTGTGCATATTTACTGATAATGGTGGACTGTAGAATTGTGCATATTTACTGATAATGGTGGACTGTAGAAGTCTGAGTAGACTTTTATGATGGAAATGTTCTGAACTGGGCAGTTTTGTCATTATGGGTGCATGTGTTTTGTTTCATTGCTTACTGGAAAAATGTTCAAAAATTTAAAACGCTCTCTAACAACTGTACTGTATTGTACAAGGAATATAATTTAGTACAATCAGGAAGGTGTATCAAAGAGCACATGTATGTTTCATATGCAAGGGGCCTATGATTTGAAAACAGCCCAAAATTAATCTTTATCTGCCACTTGCAAAATGTATTTTCTTTGAATGTGGGTTTCAATGCTGTTTTAATGAATGTGACTTTCAAGGACAGAGAAGTTTTAATGCTAAGTCTGTTTTCATTGTGAGACTGCATTGCTTTGTTTAGCAGATGTCTTAATGTTTGTGCTGTAAAATGCAAAATAAAACTTTCTAATGAAGTCCAAATCATCATAGAAGTAAAGCAGTATGCACATTAGTGTTTATGGTAAATGGAGTGAAATAGCCAAGTAATGGATCATTGGAATAGCTGCAGAGGCTCCATTCAACCATGATTTTGTGAGGGGGAACGGCGGCAAACTCAGACAGGCCCAGCTGAACTATACCTCCCAACTGTCCAGATTTTCAAAGAATAAATAGATTTTTGCCTCTTATTTTTGGTTTGTTCCTCATAAAATGTGTAGTTTTCTGGCAAATCATTTAGGAATTAAGTCACTAAATAATGATACATTGAGTTTCAGACTTCATAACATTCAGGAAAATGCATGCTAAAGTAAGACCTGTTATTCTATCAACTGTCTCAGTTTATACAACAGCAATTTTTAGTACTGTTTATATGTTCCCCTAATATATTTGGCCTTGTCCAGATTTATTGCATTAACAGGTTGAGAGGTACATGCAAATAAATTGCTTTATAGAATTAAGCATAGCCAACCTCTCAATTGTCCCCGATTTTGGCTCAAAATGTTGCTCTTCCCCCTAATAATCCCTCCACAAAATACCAATTTTGGAAGAAAACATGGAGGGTTTACAATTAAGAAATAACTGTAATAATCAAAGTTATAGATTACTTGAAATGCATGTAGATTCTTTTATTTTGTCAGCTGCTCAAGTTAGCAGTACTAATATTAAGGTGTCCCTTCTTTGACAGGTTCCTAGCTGTATTGTGTAGCTATTTTATATTTTTGCATCACATTTTTGGCTCATTTTTCATAAAATTGTATTTTTTGGCAAATTAGTGACAAATCATTAAAGACTGAAGTTAGAAAATAATGACAGACATTTGAGTTTCAGATTTCATACCCTTCAGAAAATTCATACTAATGGAAGACCTATTCTATTATCTTTCTAAGTTTATAAGAGCAATATTTAAAAATTGTCCTTATTTTTGGGCCTTTGTTCCACTTCTATGTATGGCTTTATCCAGATTTCTTGCTCTGAGGTTGAGAGGTATGACAAATGTGTCAGGGCCATCACAGTCAGCCAGAGACATTTCAAATTTTGACATACTTGTTGCACCCCACTCCCCCATGTAGTGACTCTGGATGTGTCCAAGCAAGGCAAGGAGTAGTTATAAAGTGTAAATGTGCAGAGTGCCCCACCCCATCCAAGGTAGACACAAGTACTACAGTGGCTTTTCATCTGTCCTTGATTTTGCAGAATAGTCTGGTTTCTGTCATATTTTTGTACTTTTGATTTATGCTTATTACTCAGAAAGTGCCTGTTGCTCTGTGTTTAAGTAGCAATGCTTTATTGACCATAAGGTAAGCTTGTCTGAGATTGTAAGATGCAATTAAGGTTTAATAAGCATACTGTTAAAGAATTGCCAACATTGAAAGCCTTTCTGTTGTTGCCATGCAGAGAATACTTAACTAGACAATGTATAAGCCTTGGGTATTGAAGGACAGGATTATATTATTTTAAAAAGCTCATTACACTTGTTGGAGACTTCCAGTCATCTCTACAGGTTTTACCCGTAAACTAAACAGAATGCTAATCATGTGTGGTCCATAACCTGTACAGTAATCCTTTAAGCAATGTATCTTGAGCTTGTTTCCTGTTTGCTTTTCATTTTTTACTTTGATCATGTTTTCCCCATGAAACAAGTAGATAGTTGTCAGGCAGCAGGTCTTTTTTGGATAAGAAACATTTTTACAAGTGGGGGCATCACAGACATTTCTACTTTCAGCATGTTACTTGGTACTTTAATAAAGCTGAATATAAATTATAATTAGAACTGCAGTGCAAGGAGAAGTGGTTTGAGTTGAGTGCTGCTTGTTTTTCTTATACTTGATTTTGACTGGCATTCCAGTAATGTATTTAAAAAGTAATTTAATTTTTCATGCCTCACAACCTTTTGTTTCCATCTAGATATTAAGTAAGCTGTCATGCAGCCAATGCATTGAAATATTTTTATTCTTCTACACTTATTTTTGTCTTGATTGGACTCTCATAATGATGGTTTGGCACCCAGGGCAGCGTATTTAATTAAAGTTAGTTTTTGTGGTTTTGTGCATAGCTCCTCCCCTTTCTAGTTGGCCACACCCCTCCCCATTGACCCCACCCATTCAGCTGTCTCCTGCAGCCCCCCCCTTTGATTTGAAGTCACCAGCCACCACTGTATATATCTCTGTCTCACTTTTAGTCTCAGGAGATGTCTCTCTGTCTCTCTATCTCTTTCCTCTTCAAGCTTTAGCTACTATCTACCTACTGACTAATGTGTCACCATCCTTATCTCAGTTGTATTTATTCCTAATATCTGTACTGTAAATCTCCTTACCCACATCTTAATAAGTCATATCTAATGTTTGCTTGTCAAATATATTGTACGTGAACTGTTTGCATACTTGGAATTTAATGTCATGTAGAATGTCACTAAAGAAGAAACACCTGTTTTATCTTTGTATAGAGTCATTACTGAACAATTACCTATTTATATCTAGGTGTATTAAGAACTATCAATGTAACGTTTCTCTATTAAAAAAAAATTTGCAATGACTGCCTGAAATGAATCTGTTGGAGCTTTTCTTCCTAGCCTCTGCTTAAAATGGGCATTGTTCAGTCAAACTTTCCTGGTCAACAAAGACAAATAAATAAATAAATAAACAAATAACTAAATAAATAAAAGTTTAAATAATTTTTCTTTCACAAAGTGTTTTTGCTCCATTGGGCCTACAACACTGGAGACTTTATTTGCAGAATGTGCTTATGGCAAGCATGTTTTTTGTTTAATCTGCCTAAGTTAGTTATAGAACACTTTCTGGTGTTATGGTTGTGCAGATTTTAATCAAACTTCACAGCAGATATGTCACAAGAAAGAGTGTACCTACTTCCTTCAGTCATTGCCTGCTTCTCAGTCTGATGACTTTAAAGCCGTAGAAGGCATTCCGGCAGTGCAAGGCTATAATGGCTTCCCACTTTTAGACTAGCTACTGTGCAAGAAGTGACAAGATGTGGAGGTGTATTGATCTACATAAAAAGTAAACACACCTCAAGACTGGTCATACAATATGACATGCTTAAGCTATTCCATGTCCAATTGACTATAGGTGATGACCCATATATCTTTGCTAGCTATAGGTCCCCACCTACGACCCAGGATAACCTTATCATGTACTTGAATGTACTGGAGACACTCACCATTCAGCCCAACACCAAATTCATGAGTGATTTCAACTATTCCACCATAAACTGGAAAATTTACACTACCACTAATATACAGGCTCAAAGATTCCTGAAATGTTGTCAGTGCAAACACCCTGGAACAGCTAGTCTGCACATGTACTAGGGGTGCAAATATTCTGGATCTGGTACTGACAAATATGAGGCAATGTTGCACCCCTGTGTAATGTCCTCACTGATCAGATCACAAAGCAGTCACTCTTGAAGTAAATATGAAGCCCAAACTTCCAGCAAACCCCAGAACCTTTAAGAACGTTAACAAAGGAAGTTATCTGCTTTTAAGCAATGACATCCCAAAATTCCAAGCCCCCAAACTCAGAGAACACTGTGGTCTATATAGAAGTGTTTATAAAAACCCTGTATAGGCATGTAAATGACTGCATAGAAACAGCAGTACCAAACTAAAATAAACTTAGGACAAACTCCAGAAAGAAGCCCACTTGATGGACCCCCATTATAGATATATTGTACAACAAAATAAAGAAAATCCTGTCAAAAAAACAGGAATAGCTATGCCCAACAGGCAAAAAAAAAAAAAAAACCTCCCTCGTCAGTCTCAACAAGCAACTGAGGGGACTAATTAAGTCCACTAAAGCCAACTTCAAGGCAAAGATACCCATAAGACATTTTCAATGATGTATGCAACCTTAAGGACAGCACTTAACAGTGTGTTGAACAAACAGCAAATAGAATTCCCTATACTGAACCTGAGGATATAACAAATTTTCTGGCTGATAAATATAGCTCCAGTTTCACCCCCTGCTCCATCACCACCAGTTACCCCCATCCAGGAAATATTTTATTTATTTATTTTAGTTTGTTTACCAGGGTAGTACACTAATCAATATAGATCATTTGCAGGCACAGGCTGGATGAAAAAAAAAGAAACTAGAACAAATTCACAAACACAGAGTAATCATAGAAGGTATATAATCCCATAGACAATTGATACAATCAATATGTAAATAATATTAACAGAGTAGAAAATCAAATGTAAATACATTTTAGTAGTAATTATGAAAGGGAAGCAGCAGATGAGAACAGAAGATCAAAGCAGAAGTGATGTAGGTGAGGAGGGAGTTAGGTTATGTGTCTAGTGGAAAAGCACTTGCAGTCAGATTTTTGATGAAGTTGTTTTTTTATAGTTGAGCTATGAAGATTGGGAAAAAATGAGACTTCTTTAAGGTGAAGGAGGAGGGATGGCCAGAATTTGGGTACAAGAATGGAAGAGGAATTGTCGCTACAGTGCAGTTTATTTTGGGGTGTCTTGACTGAGGGACTTAATGAGAGAAGTTGTGGAGGTTGTAGAGGGTGGCTTTATTATGGAGTTTGGCTGCAAGAGGTGAAAAGACAGTTGACTGAAATAGGTTGAAAACAAGAGACCCTCGGAGTAGTTCAACTCTGTAGGAGACTGGTAGTCATTTGGTCTTGGAGAGAGTGATGCAGTGAGGTTCCTGAGGGGAGGAATTGGAAATGAATCAGCAGATTTTCTTTTCAGTGGACTGTAGAGTGGATGATTTTTTGGAGGCTGTGGCTATGATGAGGAGATCATATTCAACTTAAGCAAGGAGGACTCCTTTGCGTATTGCAGCTCCAGCTGCTCTGGAGAGAAAAGGAGATATTTTCCAGAACCAGAATAAATGAGAACTGATGTTTTTACTGGTGCTTTCAATGTGGCCTTGGAAGTTAAGTGATTGGTCTAGTCATAAACCTAAGTATTTAAAGGATGTGGCTGTTTCTCTTGGCCAGTGGTTGAGATTTGCAATATTGAGATTTTTAGGAGTCTTTTTCACCTTTTGTAAGGTTCCAAATTACATACTTTTTGTTTTAGAGTAGTTTAGGAGTAGCTTATGGTTGTTTAGCCAAGAAGTAAGGGAGTGAAGGTCAGACTGAAACTGGGTTTGACTAGTTGAACGTGATGGACTTGAGCAAAGAATAACTTTGTCGTCTGCATAAAGAGTAACAGGAAGTTTAGAGAGATCAGAGGGCAGCTTGTTAATAAAGATTGAAAACAAAAGACGTGCAAGCATGGTTCTCTGGGGGACTCCTCTGATAAGGGATGTTGATGGTGATAGGGATGGGCCTAATCTGACTCTGAAATGTGTCTATATCACTTAATCGAGCATGTAAATATCACATGCTTACATCATCGAATATTCACGTACTCGAAGAAGTTATTGTGGGGGGCACAGCCCCCCCCCACACTCCCCGCAAAATATAGATTCCTACTTCGAGACCGCACTACAGTGAGGAAAGGATCACTGTACTGCAAAAAAAAATTCACAAACTTCGAGTGCATGAATATGCAACGATGTAAGCGTTCGATATTCACGTACTCGATGAAGTGATAGGGACCCTCTGAAATACCTTTTTGTTAAGAAATATTGTAACAGTGTGACAGTGCTGGGGTTAATCCCGATTTCCTGGAGGGGGTGAAGGAGTAGGAAGTGTTGAATTAGATCAAAAGCTTTGGTAAGGTCAATGAAGAGCACTCACGAATGGTTTCTTTTATCCATGTTGAGAAGGATCTCATCTGTAAGTGACCAAAGTGCTGCCATTGTTCTGCAGCCAGTGGAGAATGCATGCTGTTTAATGGTGAGGAGGTGGCACTGATGGATGTAAGTAGACAGCTGATTGTAAATTACTTTTTCAAATATTTTTCCAAGTGTAGGGAGGATGGAGATAGGATGGAAATTGGAGGTATTTACTTGCTGAAGCTGTTTTGAAAAACTTTAACCAGAGCAGTTTTCCATATGTTTGGCTTTATATTTTGAATTACGCAGAGGATGTAAATATATAGAAGAGGTATGACAAGGGAGTAGATTGTCTACACCGGAGGGTTCATCCAGGTGTATGTTTTCTAGAAAGGGAACAAGTTCTTTGTGTATAATTTTCTGGAGGGAGATAAAAGGAGGGGAGCTAGGTGACCTGCAGGTCGAGATAGAGGTTGTAGTACTAGGTAGTTGGCTGAATTTATTGGGAAAGTCAGAGATGCAAGTTGGCCTTGAGAAGTCTGGTTGGTGACAGGAGAGGGGGTGGGATTGGTGGATTTAGGGCCTGTGAGAAGATTTATTTCCTGCCAAAAAGTTTTGGGTTTGCCTAGAATAGCAAGTTGCTTGATTTTGAAGTAGTTGGTTTTGTCCTAGCCTATGGCTTGCTTAGCTAGGTTACATAGAGAGGCAAAAGAAATAAGACTTTCTGGTAATGGTTTTGTATCCATGAAGACCACACGTTGTCCTTATGTTTGAGCAGAGATTCAGTTCAGTGGTTAGCTGGGGGTTGTATTTGAAAAGGTTATGTGCGAGAGGGAAGAATATGTCTTGAAGTTGAAGGAAGGTATGTTTCAGAGCTGTTTCAGCCAAGCTGGGGTTCTGTAGGTTGGTAATGGGAGACCAGTTGAAAATTGCTAAATGATTCTTTGAGGTTGTCTGTACTGACGGTGGATCTAGGTCTGAAGGTAACTAGTCTGTGGGAAGTTTTGGTGACTGATGGATAATTTGGAAGGTTATTGGGCAGTGGTCACTGAATGAGGGTGGAAGAACAAATATATAGCAGTTGATGGTAGGATTGTTAGTGATTAGCAAGTCCAGGAGAGAGTGGCTGTTGGTGTGGAGATTTGGATGAGTAACATCATTGACTAAATGTATAAGGCTGATACTGACTAGGAATTCAGAAGTGTTATTGTTCAGGGGCCTAGGTAATTTGGGTTAAAATCCTTTGAATAACAATATTTTTATAGGTTTGGGGAGCTGAGGTGATAGTAAGAATAAGGGATTTAAATTGGTTAAGAAAGGCTTGAGGAAGAAGGTAGGCAACTGCTATTAGAGGTGACTGATCTTCTGGGTGGGAAATTTTAGAAGGATTCAATTGGCTATTAGCTGGTTTTAGGTTGCATTTATAAAGAATGAGATTGCCTCCACCTTGTCTACTGCCAGGTCTGGTGTCCTGGAAATATTTGTAGGAGGGAAGAAGATTGGATTGTAAGGAAGCCGTTTATCTGATCAAGTATATTAGAGGTGCTGTGGGCATTAATAAATGCACAGGAGAGTGTGTCGATGTCAGGAAAGGTTTGGGGTCTTATGTGATGGGAGGGACCTGGATTGGATTCAATGTTGGATCTGAAGATGAGTAGGAGCAATTATAGGTGTGAATTTACAGAGGTCATTAGGAAATTTGAAGTAGAAGTGTGAAGTACGTTCTCACATTTCTCCCACAACTATCACTAAACAGCAGGTCCTCCTTGCACTTTCCATAGCTAAAAACACTGTATAGGAGTCCTGATAATATCCCAGATTGCCTCCTAAATAGCTTGAAACATGTCCTGTCAGGCCAACTAGAATCTTTGTCCAACCACAGACTCCAGGCAGGCTTCATCTGTAGGGAATGAAAGACTGCAGCGGTCACTCCTCTACACAAAGGGGGACCATCAGCAGACCCAGGGGACTACAGACCCATATGTTTGACTAGCCTTTTTTAAGCAAATTTTTTTGAATACATATTACTTGTGACATAGGCAAACTTACATTTATGTAAAAGTAAACAAACTATGTCAACAAGTTCACATTTACAAACATTATACAACATATATATTTATCTATACAATAGAATCAATCCAACATTACATAAGTTGTTCATTCCTGCCTTCTTTTAAAATGCATTCCTCCTCCAAAACATTTTTCTGTATGCATTGTTCCCATGATTTCAATTTTTTGTATGTGATTTGCTGCTACCTTTTTCTAAAGATTTCACTTCTTGGTCTTTTATCTCTATTATAATGTTAACTACCTAAAGTATAGTTTATTTAGACTTTGATTTTAAGTTTATGGTAATTGCTTTTTTGGCAGCCACCAGAATTAAACTTATCAAAATCTTACTATGTCTAGACAATTCAGATCCTTTATCCTAGCTCAAAAAATAATGTCCTTAGTTATAGTCATTTGTTTGCCCAGTATTCATGACAGAGTATTCTGAATGGAATTTTTTAAAGTCTGCCAACTCCTTACACTCTGAGAACATATGCTCCCAACTACCTCTTTCTTCATCATCACACCTGCAACATTTGCCATCTACCTGCGGAGAAATTCTTTGGAGTCTACTTGGGGTATAAAAGTACATATGCAAACACTTCCAAGCAAAAATCCTAAACCTTCTAGACTTTGCTGCATATTTGGTAGCCATACATATATCCTCCCATTATTTCTTTGTGAATTTCTTATCTAATCTCTCTCTTCACAATCTTTTCTGACCTCCTCTAATTGATTCCTATAATTGTCATGCAATATTTTATGTGCTGTACTAATTATCCTTTTTTAACAGCAGCTACTGTTTTAGATTTAACTAAAAACTCAACCACTGCAGGTCTTTCACTTAGAATTCCCCTATCCCTTTCTCTTTGCCTATACTCAGATATCAATCCCTGATAGAGAAGGTGGTCTCTAGCCTGCAGTCCAAATGTCTTCCTGGCATCTTCCCATTCTATTACATACAACTCTTGAACTGGCCGAACTTGTCCTGAACAATAATTTTTTTGTATTTCCAAGGTAAATTTTTCAAACAGGAATCTGGGGTGGCCATTGGGGGCCAAATGCGCCCCCCACCTATGCAGATATAGTTTTATCTGTATGGGAGAAAAAATGTATAAATAATAGCAAGTACGCCAAGTATTGGAACCTATACACCAGATTTCTGGATGATATATGTATCTTTTGGACTGGTACAGATAAATTATTAGAAGAATTTATTGGGTACCTAAATCAAAGTACCCCTTTTTTTGTGGTTAACACATCATGTGACTATCAATCATGTTAATTATCTAGATGTTTCCTTACATGTGACTGAAAATGGGTTCAGTTCTACTATGTGTAGGAAACTCACCTTTTCCAACATTTATATCAGGTTTACTAGCGCCCATCTCTTATATCAAAAGAAGGGTATTGTAAAAGGGCAGTATGTCCGGGCTTGCCATATGACATGCAATGAAGAAGACTTCATTAGAGAATGTGATTTACTTATGAAAATGTTTTTGGAAAGGGGATATCCTATTGAACTAATTATGGATATACAAAGGGAAGTGTGTACCAATAGACAGGGCAAATATAAACCCATTTTAGGGACGGGATTAATACAATCTAATTCCCACAAAGACAGTCAACAGGAAGGTGAGACCAGTTCAGGATACAATAGTATTTTTGTCACCAACTTTAGCACTAATGCTTATGCAATCAAAAACATTGTAGAAAGTGAATGGGCTAAATTTAATGAATTTACAGATTTATCTAATTTAAAGGGGAAATCAGTCAAAACTGTTTTTCGGAAAGGTTATAACATAAAGAACTTCTTAGAAAATACTAAACATCCTTCAGTATTTTCTAGTAAATCTAAAGGTACATACAAGTGTGGTGCATGCCCTCAATGTAAATACATCATGCACAAACAAGAAATATTTTTGACAGCTAGGAAAAGATGGATAACATCTAACTACTCTAATTGTAATTCCCAGGGGTTGGTATACATTGCTACATGTGAGGGTTGTGAGGGGTTCTACGTAGGAAAAACTGAAAGAACTTTGAAACGTAGAATATATGAACATATGAACGATATTCAGAAGCAAAGTCCTAGAAGTGCCCTGTATAAACACACCCTCCAATGTCCCCAAGCTAAATTTTATTTTTATGTGATGGAAATGGTTCCTAAAGAGCCTAGGGGAGGCCCCTGGGAAACAAAATTAGAATTTAGGGAGACATATTGGCAAATTAAATTTGGAAGCCAACAAGCCTCCGGGCATGAATGACCACATATCCATTGCCTCTTTACTTAAACTTAGATCTGCAAAATCATAGTATAAATAATTAAAGGAATGTTAGTGTCAAAACATTTTTACACATACAATCTTTACATATTTCAGTTATTTGGACTTTATTGTTGGAAGCATGTAGTCCATCCTATTATATATTATATATTACCTTTTATATATAGTTTATATGTGTTTCTATATTACATCTTACAGATTTTACTGTTTTAAGAATTTTTAGTATATAAATTACTTATATTATATATAAGTGCAAGTGGTTTTATATTCAAACTTGGTTTTATAATATAATGTCATGGAATTGGTCAATATTTTTATAAATGACTAATATAAATGCAATTTAAAAAATTTAAAATAAAAATAAATTTTAACCAAGGGTTCTTTAAAGGTTTAATTAGTTAATTGAATAAATATTTCAACAAAGATGTATAAAAAGGAAATGATGAAATGATGTTTCCTTTAATATCTGATGAAGTTCGAGTGTAACTCCTATGAAAACGTGTTGTGACAGTTAGCAATGTTAATATATTTTGAAAACATGTTGTGGCAGTTTCTTTCTACGTTTCAATAAATTGGACTTTTATTACTTGGTGGCACCATCATTTAATTAGAAAACGTGTAGTGGCAGTTTTCTACGTATTTTTATATTTACTGGACAGCTATCCTGTGGTTATGTTCACTATGACTGGTACTTCTGCTTGTTTGTGCCCTTTTACCAGGCATACTCTATTTCTCTTGGGGACCTTTTTTAGTCTCTTTCCACATATCCTTAGTTGCCATAACAGAATCCTTTTCACCCATACTCCTAAGTACTTAATTTTATCATGTCCCTGTAAATATGGGTATTATTGAACCAATGCATGAGTGGGTACATACTTTATAGCTATGTACCCACACATAACACAAGCAGAAGAATGCTCCACAAAACTGAAATGCTCTTTTCTGTTTTTATTATATGCAAATAAAAACAAATTTTCTTGATTAACCACAGCAATTATATCATTGAATTTCTGAGTCCCTTAATTTCTTTGCCAATGGTTTGAAATATAATGTAAATAACAAAGGGGAAAGAGGACACACCTGCCTAGTTCTGTTCAGACACGACTTATCAGAAAGGAATCCTTCAACACTGATGTTTTCCTGTCATCCCTCATATACTGCCCTACTTAACCTTATTATTGTATCAGGGAATGCAAATGTTTCTATTGCCTTGTTCATAAAATCCCAGCTTACTCTGCCATATGCTTTCTCTGCATCAAGACCCACCAACAGCAGTGGTATTTTCTTACATTCTACTTCCTTCCGGATCATCATTGTGCTATTAATATTGTCAAATGTTTGCCTGCCCTTCACAAAACCACATATGCCTGTTGACAGAACTGGTGTCAGTCCATATTGCTCAGGCCTCATTTTACTCCATTTTTTTTCTCTTTTTATCAGTGACCTTCCTTGAGATCTTCTACAGATCGTCTCCTTTGTTTCAGTGACGTTATCATTATTAATGCTAGCAGAACATATACTCTGTTACAAATGCTCTGCAAGACAATTATTCATGTATGGAACTGGCTTGTCAACAATAGGCTGAAAATAATCAATGCTAAAACTAACTTTATGCTGTTTGGAACCCCCATAATAAACTGCAATAAAATTAAGTTTATGCTGTCCAGGACCCCCATAATAAACTGCAATAAAACTAACATTGTATACTTTTCTGAACCTCCATAATAAACTACACTAAAACAAACTTTATGCTGCTCAGAATCCCCATAGTAAACTGCTCTAAAACTAACTGTATATTGTTCTGAACCCGTATAATAAACAACACTAAAAGTAACGTTATGCCCTTTGGAACCTCCTTAATAAGCTGCACTATAACTAGCTTTATGATGTTTAGACCTACATAATAAACTACACTAAAACTAGCTTTATGCTGTTCAGAATTCCTATAATAACTTGCACTAGTTCTAATTTTATACTGTTCAGAATTCATATAATAACTTGCACTAGTACTAATTTTATGCTGTTCAGAATTTATATAATAACTTGCACTAGTACTAATTTCATGCTGTTCAGAATTCCTATAAGATCTTGCACTAGAACTAATTTTATGCTGTTCAGAATTCATATAATAACTTGCACTAGTACTAATTTCATGCTGTTCAGAATTCCTATAAGATCTTGCACTAGAACTAATTTTATGCTGTTCAGAATTCATATAATAACTTGCACTAGTACTAATTTTATACTGTTCAGAATTCATATAATAACTTGCACTAGAGCTAACTTTATGCTGTTTGACCCCCATAGTAAAGTCTATTAAAACTAACCTTGCTTTTGGATCAGCTGTAATAAACTGCACTAAAACTAACTTTCTGGTGTTTTGAACCACCAGACTGATAATGATTACCATCAACGTAGCAATTTATGACTCCTATAGTAATCCCGTAAGTGTGCCTTCACACCAAACAAAATTAACTAACTTCATTCTGAATCAATTAAGGATTGCCTACAAAATATCAAATCTGCTTATCTTGGAAACGAGACGGGGTTTCAGACTTAAAGAACCAGGATTGCTGAATGACTAGCATACTCATCTAAGGGCCACAGTTTTAAAATCAAAATAAGGGAGGTTGACACAGCTAGGAATGTAGAACAGTACCTTTCTACACCCAGAATGATGCTTGTTTCAGGGCTGCTTGAGGCCTGAGGGCCATGAGTTTGAGAACACTGATAGACATTCTTTAGCCATCAATGCTTTATTACCTAGGCTTTTGTAAGGACTCTCTATAACATCTTTAGTCGTTTATGTATGTGCGTATGTATTTATTAGCATTTGTTTGCTAGGAAAGTCCAACAGGGCAAAGCCGCTTTTCAGCAGAGGCCAGGGGCAAAAAGCCCCATGAATAAATAAAGATTGTAAATATAACAGCAGTAAGTAAAAACACTGTAATAAAGAAATATGAACAAAGTTAAACAAATCCCTTATGAGAAAAGCAGTATGTATAACAAATATATAATATGAACGGAGACTTTACATAATTCCATACTATTTGTCATTCAGTTCTAAGAGATTGCAACAATGGAAACCAAAATGCTCAGATTCATTCATCTAATTGCAGGGAGTACCATTGTACAACAATTTCCAAATGTCACTGGTTGCCTGTACATATGAGAGTCCAGGCCAGCTGTTTCTCAACTCCCTTACCTTTAACCTATTACAAAATAGTTACAGTCTCCGACTCAAAACCAGAACAGTTAGACATACTTAGATGCTCCACATCCTTTGCTCCAGGCAGAACTCCAGTTAGACTAGGTAATACTGAAAAAGTGGTTTCAAAGCATGCACCAGCATACTGGAAGGCTATGCCCAAACAAAATACATGTAACTGGGATGCTGAATGATCCTTCCTTACTGTCACTATATATTTATCATACAACTCTGTATTTTTATTATATACTTTTAGCCACTAATGTTATTACTTCTCTCTGTAATCTATTCACACTTCTTAGCATTTCTGCTTTTATTCCTTCTTTACTCTCTATTTTCTTGACCACATCTTTCAACTACTGCACTATTCAAGTTTATATTCTTTGTATAGATTATTTTGTATTTGTATCAACCTTTTAAATGCCGCTCAGCTTTGTAAACTTTTGGCGTGCCATTTACACAATTCATTTGATTAATATATTTACATTCATATCTCAATGTCTTAGTACAATAATTCTGGACAAAGCTAAAAAATAATGTTGGAGCAAAAGCCTAAAATCAGGGACATATTTTAAATATTGCTCTTCTATACCTAGAAAGTTGCTAGAAGAAACAGGTTTTCATCCTCAGTGATTTGTCATAAAAGTACAACTTTTATGAGGAACAGATCAAAATTTAAGGCAAAAATCTGGACATTCTGCTAAGTTCTGGTCATTTGAGAGGTATGGTCTGTAAATGATTACAAGTCTAGCCAAAAAACCTTTTTTAGAAGTTCCTACCAACTTCAAAGAGAGCCGGTTATCTAGGTTTCCCTTGAAGGTAGTAAGGGTGCTACTCTGCTTTCATAGGTTCATAAAAATATACTTGGCTGATGACTACCAGGGCCTTTATAAGACTTGCCTCGCAACCCAACTCAATTGTGTCCCTTATAACATGTACATCTAAACTGGAGGGGTATTTTAGTTAGGGGGTTGCTAAATAATTATGTAGGGGGTATTTTAGTTAGGGAATGTTTACTGTCAGCTTCTCTCTATAGGAGGTATGGGGGTCATTGTGGCGCAGTAAAGTTACAATTTTCTATCCAGTATTGGTTAGGAAATGTTTACTGTTAGCCTCTGTCTATAAGAGGCATGGGAGCCAGCCCAGAGATGAATTTTCAGTTTCCCAATTTCAACAGGGTTAGGGATGGACTCTGCTTCACATGGATGGGCAGCCTATTTCAGAGCATGAGGATCATTTGAGACATATATCTCTCTAACCAACATGTTCTATTTGGGTCAGAGGCAAAGTTTAAAGCCATGGATCTAGTGTTTCTGGTGCTGTTTGCTTTGTGGATGTTTAAAATCTCCATTACACCTGGATTTAAGGATGCCTTATATGCTAAGCACAGATTGCCTCTCAGCAACCTGTAGGAAACTGAGGATAGAGACAGGGCTCTAAAGCGATCTGTATAGGATAATGTGTTAATACCCCTAGATTCTCTTGGTGAAGAACTTCTGCGGACATTCCAACTACTGCATATGCCTGATCAGGTGCATGCCAAAGGGGGCATTCTTCTCAATGATGGATCTGATAAGAGCCTATTAGAGTGGTACTATAACTTCCTTGGACCTGGATTGCATACCCTTACTTATAAGTCAAGCAACATAGAATGATTTTCTTACTACCTTGGCTATGTGTTGGTCAATGGCCTTATTACTGTCTACATATATTCTCTGACTACTGGGTTAATTGAGTTTGTCTACAATACCTTATTGGGATATTGTATCGAATGCCTTAGCCAGATGTGGGTAGGTGGTATACACAGTCTTCCCTTTATCCATTACATTGGATACCTTCTCAAAGAAGTATAGAAGGTTAAGTAGGCATGACCTTCCTTTGACAAAAAACAAACTAGGATGGGTCCAGTGTCTGTAGGTTGCTAATATGTTTATTTCCATGGTAATTCATTCCATGGCTTTTCATATTAGACTAGTTAGATGGATGGGACTGTATTTTCCAGGGTCAGTTGATGGTCCTGTATTGTGAAGGGAGATAAAAATTGCCATCCTCCATTCTCTTGGTACATAGCCTATTTTGAAGCTGTAGTTGAAAAGCGACTCAAGTGGTCCTGAGAGGTCATGTTTCATAGGTGAATATTAGGCTAACTGCCCTGAAGGGCCATTTTAAGCCTGGCCAGTAACCCAGGGTCAGATTCAAACCCTGCACCTTATGTCCATGAGGTAAAGACTTCAACCATTATGGTAAACCCAACTTCGGCTATTAAGGCTATTAAGGAGGCAACCTATGATATTGTTGGGCCCCACCGAGGCTGGGTTTTTGGCCTTAGTACGCACTACTATGACCTGCTCCTTTGTGATAGAGGGGTTATGCTGGTAGGGATTTCATACAGGGGTGGCGGGGGGGGGAGTAGGGGTTGAAGTTTGAGATGAATTTGTTGGCCAGCAGATTAACATTGTCATTCCACTCAGTGAAGGTGGTATCATTTACTACCAGTTCTGCACACTGTTGCATGATACCTTTGAAGTTTCAGACAAAGGTGTAGAAGGCCTTGTGGTTGCCTTTAGACCGAGAAGCTATCTTGACCTCATAATTGACTTTGTTGGATTGAATTACTCCTCTTAGTTTCCTGTTTACTGTAATCAGTGAGCTCTTGTCATTATGAGAGTTTTTCCTTCTGATTTTGGCCATGACCATTTTTCTTTTGTTATATATCCCCTTAAGATTAGGAGTCCACCAGTGTGATTTCTTTTTGGAGTTTGTTTTGGCCTTACTTCTGGTAGGTATAGCAGTCTCTATGCAGCCATTTACATGTTTGTACAATGTTTCTGTGAACAATTCTGCATAGGCTGTTGTGAATTCAGGGTTATACCGGGCATTGAATTTTGAAAAAATGTAAAAGGTTCATAGGTGTGTACTAGGTTAATGACCACTAGGGCCTTTATAAGTTTAGCCATGCAACCAAAATGTGACCGACAAGTTTTATGTTTTAGACATTTTTGTAGGGAGCGATTTTTTGGCTTTGACATCAATTACTAACTACCTCTGTCCATCAGAGACTTAGATGCCAGACTAGGGGGTGAATTTATGATTTCCTGTCCACTGGCCCAAGTTACATTCAAATATGGTAAGGGAGGGACTTTGCTTCACATGGATGGAGAACCTCTTCCAGTGAATGGAAATTCTCTGAGATACATATCTATCTCTCCAACATGTCTTATTTATGTCACAAACAAAATTCAAGTCTTTGAATCTAGTAGTTCTGATGTTTTGTGTTCTGTGGATGTGCAAAAGATTCATCAGAGTTTGGTTCAAGGATGTCTTGTACACCAGGCATAGACTGCTTCTCATTAGTCTGCATGACACGTAGTATAGAGATAGGACTTTGAGATGATCTGCATAGGACATTTTGTTTACTTTCTGTGTTCTTTTTGTAAGGACCCTTTGTGGACATTCCAGTTGCTGCATGTGTCTGATTAAGTACATGCCAAAGGGGTATTATACTCTATAATGGGTTTGAGGGTCAGGTACAGTGGTATGATGATTTCACTGGACCTAGATGCCATGGCCTTACTTACAAGCTGAGCAACATAGAAATATTTTCTTACTACTTTGAAAACATGTTGGTCAGAGACTAGGTTAATATCTACATGAGTTTCCAGATCCCTAACTAGTGAGTCAACTCTTAGGGGTGTTTTATTGATGGTATAGTTTTCCAGTGTGGCTGTCTTCCCAAAAGGTACTATAATGCATTTCTTGGCATTGAGTTTTAAGCTGTGACTGGTATCAGTCATTTGCCTCTGTTAGACCTTCGTGTAGGATGTTTTCATCTTAGTGGGATTCTATAACTGCTCCCAGCTTGCAACCATCTGTGAATTTGGTCAGCCAGAGGCCTTTGACATTAGATTTCACCTCTGAGAAGTAGATGCCAATGAGAAGTGGGCCCAGCATGGTACCCTAAAGGACTCCACTCCACTCCTTTGTGTGGTGGTTGCCTCACCGATCCTAACCTTCTAGGTCCCATCCATGAGCCAGATGGCTATCCAGCATGCTATAAAGGGATTTATGCCTAGTTCTGTAAGTTTGTTAAGAATGCCTGCATATGGTATTGTATCAAATGCCTTAGCCAGATCAAGGTAGGCAGTATGCATCATTTTATCCTCATCCATTGCCATGGTGACCTTTTCAAAGAAGGCCACCAGGTTCAGTAGGCATGACCTTCCTTTAAAAAGGCCAAACTAGGATGGATCCAGTGTCTGGAGGGTTCCTACGTCTTTGTGGATTGTATCTTAAATCTGGCCTGTGATATAAATAGGACATGCTGGAGAGACAGGTGTGTATCTAAGAGACTAGCCCTTCTCTGGAACAGACTCCCTATCTATATGAAGCATTGTTTCTTCCTAACCCAATTCAAGTGTAACTTGGACAATTGGATGAGGAACAGGAAATTCATCCCTGGCTTGGCACCTATGTCTCTAATGGACCAAGACAGCTTGTAAATGGTTCATCTCCCATGCCCCTGATTGTATATGTTTCACCTCCCAAGCCTCTGGTTACACTTAGCAAGGGTATGATAACTTGTTAGAGATTTGGGATGCATGATTAGCTTAAAAAGGCTCTTGTGGCCATTAGCCTAGTAAATACCTATGAACCTATATCCATGATAATTCTTTCCATGGCTTTCCAAATAAGACTAGTGAGACTAATGAGTCTGGATCTGTTACAGACCTCATTTATTACAGGGGATGCCCACTGCAGTCCTCCATTTTCATGGCACAGTTTTGAGGCTATAGTTAAATAGTGACTCTGATAAGTTATATTTTAGACTATTCAGGAGGTATCCCAGGATGTTATCAGGGCCCACTGAGGCTGTGTTCTTGGCTTTAGTGACTGCAGTCAGGGCATGCTTCTTGATATAGCTGGAGGGCTATGTTTGAGGGGATTTCTTGGTGGGTGGATGTGGGTGAGCTGGGGGGAGGTAAAGCTGAAACTGAATTTGACAGCCAACACATTCGCTATATCACCAGGCTCAGTGGAATGTGGCACCATTAAACATCAATTCAGCATACTGCTGTGGGCACCCCTTGGGGTTCTGACATAGCTAAGAAGGCATTATGGTGGTCTTTTAGGCTATCTTAACCTCAGAGTTCACTTTGTTTGACCTAATTAGCCATCTTAGTTGCCTGTTTAGTTTGATGAGTGAGTTCTTAGCTTTATGGAAGCTATGCTTCCTGATTTTTGCCATCAGTTTTTTTCTTTTGTTGTATATCCTGTCTAATTTGGAATGCTGCCAGGGCGGTTTGTTTTTGGAGTTAGTTATAGGCTTACTTCTGGAAGGTACAGCAGTTTCTATGCAGCCATTGACATGGTTGTACATAGTTTCTGTGAATAATTCTGCAAAGGCTGCTGTTTTCTCTGGGTTTGGGGGGGGCATTGATTTTTGACAAACTATCACTTTATGAAAGATAATTTGCCTTGGAATAGTTCCTATTACTGGGTTTACTGAGGCTATTGAATTGATTTTGATTTTGAAGGAGATAGCTTTATGGTCGGACCTTACCAGGGAGGATGTGAAATTGGAGAAGGGTGCAGAGTTTTCCCATATTTGTGACTGTGAGGTTTAGTATGTTGGTGCCTCTGCTGGGTGTATGTACTAATTGGTCAAGGGTGTTTGTATTTACAAAGTCCAGGAATCTCTGTGCATGCAAATTTGAGGCCATGTAAGATTCCCAGTTCATAGAAGGGTAATTAAAGTCTACCATGGGTAGGGTATTTGGTTGAATTGTAAGTGTCTCCAGTAAGTGCAGGGATGGGCTGTGAGCTTCTTGGGACATGGAGGGTGACCTATAGCTAGTTAGGATGTGGTAAAGGGTTTTATCTGTGGTTATATGCAGTCTCAGAAATTCCAGCACATCACCCTGTTTAACCGACCTAGAGGTGTGCTTGTTATTGATGTATATCAAGACACCTCCACATTTAGCCCCTGTCTGTGTGGCTACTTGTCTAAAAGTGTGAAAGGCATTGAAATTGTGCACTGACAGGTCACTGTCTGCAGCTCTAAATCATATCTCAGTAACTGCACAGATGTATATGTTCTCAATGGTTAGGAGGGCTTGGAGGGCTGTAGAGTTTAGTTGAGGCTGCTGGCATTGGGTAGTAACACCTCGAGATTCATTTGAACTGATTTTGTTATGTCAGTAGGTTCATCAATTTAGCATTTCCAAAAAAGGCAATTTGGGTGTGGATAAAGTTTTAGCCAGAGACAGGTGCAGACCATACTTGACAAAGCAACATTGGTCTGTTAATCATGTCCTTCCATGCTGACAAATATTGGATCCCCTTAGAATGACACCAGAAACTCACACAATTGTTAAAATCAATAATTTTTGCTAGTATTGTGACATCCTACTTGGCTAAAGTAGTATGCTGCTCAATGCTGGGCTCATATTAGCCTGAGACTCATAGTCTGAGAGCTCCATTGTCTCTCTTCATATAGTCCGGGGAGGTATGTCTCAGGTCATTTATATCTACATGGACCATGGTGGAATGATACTGGTACCTGTGATGCAATGTGTTTGTATAACTTGGCAGATCCTGACTCCAGATAGCTAATCATTATCTTCTCCTTGAGCCTGGTAAGAGGGGCATCAGTATATCTTATAATGGAGTGTCCTATGACTAGAGTCCTGGGAAGTACATTACCTTGCCTTTAGGGCTTTGTATTGGATCTCCATTTAACTGTTTGTGTGGTGTTCGGCATTCTTTTTGTTGAGTGCTTTTGTGTTTGCTGAGGAATAGCTTTGCCAACGGGCGGTCCAGGTAACTTTTGTTATTTAGGAAGATTGTATTTAAGTGCCTCAGCCAGTGATGGGCTATGTGTGTGTTGTGTGCTACGTGTGGTGGGCATTGTGTGGCTGGTTTTAACAATCTGATGTGTGCTTTTATAAGAGAGTTTAGCCTCCAGTGTCATTGTGTAAGTACACCTCTTACATACTGTGTCTGTTACTTTAAGGATTAAATGGTTGTCCGTAAACATGAGACAATTGCTACATTGTCTCAAGATACCCATATCTACCAGGAAGCTTATAGAGAGTTTAGGAGATTGCATATACATGCTGTGCAGTCATTTAATTGGTGAGCTTCAAGGGTATGGTGTACTGGGTTTTACAGAATGCTATCAAAGGAGTTTTAATGGGTTAGACTAATACTGATACTTTATTGGCTAAAAAAATCCTAACTTTTACTAACCTTGCTGGCTATAAATTACTAAATTCTACTAAATCTAATGGTATTGCCACTCAACATACAAACTAAATGCTTTTCATGCAAGTTATTTGCTTTATGCAAACTGGTTTACAGGGGACAGGTTTATGGATAGTTCTATGGGAATTTTTTTTTCTAGCAGTTTGCTTCTGTACAGGGCATTGATACCACAAAACAACTTAAACAATTGGCTAGAAATCCCTTACAGAGTTGATTTCAAGGTAAATAGGCTAACTGCTGCAACTGTGAGAGAAAAAAAAACTTTTTAGGTTAAAAATCAGAAAAATACACAGATGAAGCACGATATCAATCAGCAGTGATTACTTAATATGTGTATTCAATAACTGGTTTGATGAGACATGGGGAAAGGGGAGTTTATACTTGTCTGTAACTAGTGGAGGTGCCTTTGAAATTAGATGAGCCAGACAGAAAGCTTTCTGAACTACTTTGGAGACATGATGGTCAAATGATAAGGAATTATCAGCAAGACTGTTTAGATCCTTTACAGCAAAGTCCGATTAGAGGAGTACTCTGTCATAAAAACTGAATGAGCAAATGGCTGATTTTTGAGCTGGAGCACAAGATTTGAATTGCCTAGACATGGTAAGGCCTTGTTAAGCTTATTTAATTCTGTTGGCTGCCAAAACAGCAATTACTAAAAATGGAAATCAAGAATAAAACAACTATATTTGAAGTATTAAACATTATAAAAGAACTGGAAGAGGGATCTTTAGAAAACGAAAAGATTATATAGAAATAAATGAAAATTGTTGGAGCAATACATGCAGAATAATGTTCAGGAGGAGGAGGAGTGAGGTTTAAGGGAAGGCAGGAAATGAACAATTTGTGTAATGTTGGACTGATAATAATTACTAAAAGAGAAAAGATATGTGATGTATAATGCATATAAAAGGAAACAATGTTAAAGTAACAAAAGATAAAGTAATCCAACCAAGAATCCAAAAGAAGCAGGCAGAAGTGAAATCAAGATTATTTTATTCCACAACAATGAGCACTTTCGTCCGAATTACCTAGACTTCATCAGAAAAACTGCCATCGTGCACACAATGCATTAAATACAAGTAACAAGTCACATGTCAAATTAACAAAGAAGCTAGTTAATTAGTGCACCCTCTCTGCAATTTAAAGAGTCCTTTACAGTTTTTGAAAAAACATACACTTTGTTAAATCATAAAATACAATCAATTTTTTGTATTGCCCAAATACTTTTATGATTTTATTTACTACACGTTTATTTATGATTTAACTTAACAATGTGTATAGTCTTATCCAATGCTATTTGTTCAACAACCATAAAGACACATTTTTTAAAATTCTGGTATTCCAATGCATACTTAAACAAAGCATTTTTTTTTTCATTTTTTTTTGTTTTTATTGTATATAAATGCTCCTTAATTCTAACCTCAAGGTTTCTAGTGGTCATTCCTATATAATAGGCACTGCAACATGTACAGATGCTGATATATATCACACCTTTTGACTTACAGTTGAAAACACCAGGAATCTGAATAGTGTACATAATACGCACTAAACTTAAATATGGTCCCCCATAACAAATTGGCAAACACATTTATACAGTCCTTTGGATTTAGATGATAGTTGTTCCATAACTGGAATTTTTGTAGTATCACTCTGTAGAAAGTTCTTAAGATTGTAGGTACTTTTAAATACAAATTTAGGTTGCATACCAACACCTCTCACCAAGTCCAAATTTCCTTGTAAAATTTTCCAGTTGTTTCTAATAATGGAACATATTTCCTGAGGGACAACAATCATATATCTATGTTGCAATATGTTACATCGTTCTCCATCTTAGCCTTACTAGTTGATTTTTTGAAAGGTTCAATTAATATAGGAGTTTATCAAAATTGTACCCCCTATGCCAAAATAAATCAGTAATTATTTCTCTCTCTTCCTCAAAAGGCTCATCATCTGATGTCATTCTGGAGGCTCTAATATATTAACCATTGGGTATGTTGTCTTTGATAAAAGTAGGATGATTATTGTTGAAACTCAAATAAGTATTGCTAAATGTGTTCTTTCTTTGAATTTTACTGTCATATCTTTTTACTGATTCATTCCAAATTAAATGTACATCTGAAAAAACATACATCAAGACATTTACCCATTGAGATTTTAAAAATAAAGTTGAGCAAAAAGGAATGCTTTGGCAATTAAAACGTGGATCTGACTGTTCACCAGATATCAATGGTACTATTAATATTAAATGCTTTTTAAAAGATTGTAGACTTAAAGTAATGTAATGTAAATATTTTTCATTCATATTTTTATTGTGTTTTTACATGTGTTGCTTAAATGTTTAATGTAATTATTAGCATTTAACTGTTAATTCATTGGGAGTGTTGACTGGTTTTAAATATGTATAAATTAAAAATGGTTGTGGAGTTTTCTTTCATTCTGACGAAGTCCATTGGGACAAAAGCGTGAAATTAAAGTACTATTGTACTCAGTGGTTGTCATTACCATCTCTCTTCACTTTCCAACCTTCTCAAATAAATCAGATTGGTTAAATAGGTGGAATCTGTCTTTAACATATCTGAACTGGCTTGAGTCAAGAGTTTATATTTTAGCAATGTTCTTATTTATTAATTCCGTAATGATACTTTCCATAGTCTTACAGATGAGGCTTTTGGGTCTCTAATTACCTGTGTCTGTTGATGCTCCATTTTTGTGCAAGGGAATGACTGTTGCTGTCCTCCATTCATCTGGCATGAAGCCTGTTTAGAAGCTGATATTGATAACAGCTCTAGGTAGTCTAACAAGTCACATTTTAGACTGACCAGTAGCAGCCTGTTATGTTATTTGTCCCCCACAAAAGTAGTGTTCTTGGCCTTAGATAGTGCCTTGAGAACTTGTTCTTGGTAGATTTGAGGAGGAGGTGCAGATATTGATATGAGATCTGGAAATATAGGAGGGGAGGGGGGCTGAAGTTTGAACTAAATTTTTTACTAGAAGATTGGATATGTCCTCTTGGAGTTGGTATGTGATACCTTTTACTGTTAGCTCTGTAGTGCTGGGCATTGTTTGTGAGATTTCTAACATAGTTAATGAAGGCTTTGTGATTATCCTTCACCTGGATGGCTATTTTTACCTCATATCTTGCTTTGGTTGATTTTGTCAGGGTCTAGATTTCCTTGTTAAGTTTAGCAAGAATGTTGTTGGCACCTTGAGAGTTAAATGTATTTCTGTTGGCAATGAGTTTTTTTTTTCTTTTATTACGGAGTCTGTTTAGATTAGGGTTTTGTCACTGGGGTTTATTTTTAAATTTGGCATTGTATTTACTTCTGAGGGGGACAGAGGCATTTATGCATCTATTTACACATGCATAGAATTTGTTGGTTAAGGCTTGCACATAAGTAATGGGGTCATCAGGATGGAAGGGGCTTTTGAATTTAATCAGGTTATCACTCGGTATTATTAGATTAGCCTTAGAGTAGTCTCTGAATATTGATATACTGGAAGTTGCGTCTGACTTCAATCTTAAAGTGAATGTGACTGATCTGTGGTCTGATTTGACCAGCGAGAAAGTTACAAGTATCACTAGAGAGAAGTTCCTAAACGTACTCTCCAAAGTCAAGAACACCACATCAGTGGGCCCTGATAACATCCTAATAGCATTAAACATGACCTATCAGGAGCACTGGAGTCACTATTCAGTCATGGGCTCCAGTCTGGGTTTGTGCCAGGCAAATGGAGAACTGTAACAGTCATTCCTCTGCACAGGGTGGGCCTTCTACAGACCGCAGAAACTATAGACTCATATGTCTGACTAATCTCATATGCAAAACCATAGAAATAATTACAATGGAAGTGATTAATAATCACATAGGAAGTCTTCAGACACTGGATCCAACCCAGTCTGGTTGTATCCAAAGCAGATCATGCCTACTCAACTTGATGGACTTCTTACAGAAGGTCACCAAGACAATGGATAAAAGCAAAATGGTGCATGCTATCTATGTTGAACTGGCCAAGGCATTTGGTACAATACTCTACTCAAGCATAGTAAGCAAACTCATGGAATTGGAAACAAACATGTATGTTACATGCTTGATAGCCAGCTGGCTCTTAGACATGACCCAGAAAGTTAGGACTGGGGAGTCCACCTCCACAAAGAGGCTGGTCATTAGCAAAGTCCCTCAGGGCTCTGTGGTGGGTTTGCTCCTTTTTGCATCTACACATTGGAAGTCAATGCCAACATCAAGGGTCTCTGGCTGACCAAGTTTGCAGATGATTGCAAGCTGGGTGCAGTTATAGAATTCCCCCAGACCCTAATTTCTTCCAGGATGGTCTAAACAGACAAGTAACTAGTGCCAGAACCAGCATTTAAAACTCAATACCAAGAAATGCAGGAAACTATCACATTGATAACACACCTCTAAGAGAAGACCCAGTAGTCAGGGATTTGGAAGCATATGTAGACAGCAACCCAGCTTTTGACCAACATGTGTCTAAAGCAGTAAGGAAATAATTCTATGTTGCTAAACCTATAAGCAAGGGTATGGCATATTGGTTCAAGGAAGTCATCATTTCACTCTGTTTGGTCCCCATCATACCCATCATCAAGTACAATGCCCCCTTCAGAATGTACCTGACCAGGCACATGCAACACCTGGACTGTCCACAGATCATCTTAACAAAAGAATACAGGGCCTTAACAACTTGTCATATGTGGCTCACCTTAAAACCCTGTCCCTGTACTCTGTCTCCTATAGGCTGTTGAAGGTGATCTATGTCTGATATAAAAGGCATCCTTGGATCCCATTCTGATAAACATTTTGCATATCCACTAAACAAATATCAAAATTATCTGATCTAGGGAATTTTGTTTGCAACATAAATAGAACCTGTTGGAGGGACATGAATTTCTTAGAGAATACTTCTTTTCTGGAACAGGCCTCCCATCCATGTGAAACAAAGTTCTTCTCTAATCCTATTCAAGTATATCCTGGACCAGTAGATAGGAGATTGACAATCCACCCCTGGTCTGGCAGCTATGTCTCTAATAGACTGAGTCAGACTAGAAATGCTTGATCACCCATGTCCTAGCTTACATACACCCCCTAAAATAAACTCTAGGGCACCAAAACTTGTTGGATACATTTGGAATGCGTGACTTGTCGTAAAAGACCCTTGTGGTTGTTAGCTAAGTATATACCTATGACGTTCTGAACCAATAAACTACACTCCAGTGACTGGAGGGATACAAGGTTTTCTACTTCCCAGATGACTGCCTTCTAACTGCACCATCATTGCTGAATCTATTTATTGATTATTATTTATCTTTATTTGTTTACTGAGTTTGTCTGATTGGGCTTAGTCAAAAAAAACTTTTCAGTGGAAGCCCAGGGAGAAAAGCTTCATATTTTACAAACATTTTAGATGGATACTCGGTAGTATACATGAAAAACATTAAGACATAAACAAATAATTACACAGGCATTAACTAATTAGATTACACTCTTATGAAATAAAGACATATTGCAATGGAAAGATACTTATGCATTAGTTGATACTCAGGAATATTTGTAGGTACATACAAACATATTGATATTTGTATATGTGGTAGTAAGAAGCCATCTGGTAGTTAGCAGGAAAAGTAGAATTTGATGTGCAAAAGCATTACGTATTAGGTGAAACCCTTGATCAGTAGCAGAGTAATCAAAATAGTTAGGTATTAACTAAGAGATGGCAGAGGTATTGAAGGAGGAAGAAGAAGGAGAAAAAGAGGAGTTAAATGTGTTATGATATTCATCCTGTGGTTACTGATGGGTAGTTATATAGATTAGAAGTGTTAGGAAAAATAGAACTGGAATAGGTAGTTACTGGTGACCTTGAGATAGATGGGGCTTTATCTGGAAGAAATGAACAGCAGCATGTCCAGTTAGACTACAGATATGTTTTTAATTTAGGCTTAAATAGTCTGTGGTTAGTAGCTTCACTGAGAAGAAGAGGAAGATGGCTCCACAGTTTGGATACACTAGAGGAGTTGACAGATTTACCACATAAATTGTGGACAAGCGAGGTGGCGGTCAGGAATTTTTAAGAGGATCTAAGGGACCAAGCTGAAGAATACCAATTTATGAGAGACTTAACTGCAAAACATGCATCAGAACAATTGAGGATTTTATGTCCTTGTTTCAAGTGAATTAAACTGAGGAAGTTGGGGAACTCAATGAAGTTGTTTGAGTGACTCATTGGTGAGTTTGGACAGAATAGTTGGTGGCAGATCTGGCAATTTTATTGTAACATTATTATATTTTATTATTTATTTATTTTTAACTTTGTTGATTGGGCAGGTGCTGTGGTCTTCAGATCATTGTCAGCCATCAATCTGGCCAAATGTCATTTACAAATTTCAACATACAGTTACAATTATATAACACAGAGTGACACTAATACTGAAACAGAACATATACAATTATAGAAATAAGAAATATATCATAATGTAGTACATTTACAGCATGTCAAAATACAAGTTATTGTTGGTATATAATACATAAAGTGTGTTGAGCACTTATAAATACAGGAAATAGTTGCTGTGCAATGCATAAGGTGTCATGATCACTTACAATTATCAGGCACCATTGACAAAAGAGTAGGCATGTATCTACAATATTTGGTAGCACAAGTAGTCACACTTGTGCAAGTAGGGTGGACAACTTAACGAGTAAGATGGTCTGCCTATTGCTTTTCTAAGCTACTTGCTTGGTGGTATGCCTATCCTGTGTCAAAGCATTGGCATTTGGCTGCAGTGTTCTCATCCCGTTTGCTTGGATTCCTTATATAGGGATTCAAGTAGCTGTTTTTTTGAATGTGTGTAAATCCTGTTGATTCCAGAAATTTTGAAGAAGGATGTTCCATGCTGCTGGTGCAAGTTTAGAGAATACTGTTTCCCTTTGTACTTCAGTGAACTATGGCATTATCTGTGAATGATCACAATGAATGGCTGGTTTCTCTAAGAAATAAGTAGCACTCCACTCTCCATTTTAATAATAATAGTGGTAATAATAATAATAATAATAATAATAATAATAATAATAATCACAGTCATCATAAATAGCTTAAATAAATGAATAAAAAAGTAAAAAGCTATAACTCGGTCCAAACCTGAAGGGAAGGACTACTCACTCAAACTGTCAGTTGGTGCTGGAAAGATAAAATGAAAATTTACCCAGAATTCTTAGACATAGTGTTCAGAGGCATCAAGTGCTCTCTGCACTTTGTCTCACATGCAGCAGGATTGTGATTCATAGCAATTCAGTGTGGCTAAGCATGACAATATATAATGCAGTTCAACTGTCTATGAAGTGTGTGCCAAGAGCATACAAGTAAATGAGTGTCCAGTTCATTCCATATCCACACATGCAGCAGTTGTTACTGTAATAAGACAAACGCTTTGCAGTGCTGAAGATAAATGAAGCTTCATTATTGAATGACATGTACGGAGAGTTGCAGAGATGCATGCAAAAATAGATGTGGTAGCCAGAGACCTATTGGGGATGGTATGCATGTCCAGCCAAGAATGATTCATAAAATGTTAGCATCATTTGTCATGCTTGCATACTGTGCCTCATTTGCATACCACAGTCATGAAGAGATCTGTTGTTTCCATTGCTTGCAATGGCAGATGCACTGCCACATCATGAGGGATTGGGGTTGATAGAGAGTGTGGTTGTGGTATCAGGTTATACTGCACCACAGGGGTTTGTCTACAGGATGGTTTCTCACCACAGTTATAAAGTATAGGATTTGCTTATTTCTTTCCATGCCTCCATAGTTAAGCATCACTTGACTTTATAAGGATGACCAACATACTCTTTACAGGTAATACATGCTTCTGGTTGTGTAACTTATGTAGTTACAGACAGATGGGACTCTGTTGCTTTGGGTTTTATGATTTATAGTCAGTGCTTTGTGGGTGGCCATTTGCATAGGTACTCCATGCATAGCAACACAATGGGGTAACATGATGCATAGAGACAGTCACTAAGCAAACTTCCAGTACCCAATTATGTTGTTTTATGCTATGAGTAATGGTACTCGGCACAGATATTTAGTTATCATATATCATTAATTTCACACAAAATGGTAGCATACGCAGAACACAGTCTCCATCACAGCTTCTTCTTCTCAACTCTCAAGCCCCTCCCCATGAAGACAGGTGAGTAAGCCTAAGTCTAACTATTCCTTTCCCTCTTCTCACCAGCTCCACCATCTGCTTTGTAAGATTTGCACAGTCGTAAAATTACAAGAGCTTTTATACGTAACTGCGCTTTGCATGATTTTAGCCCATTGTTTTCTTTTTCTTCTTTCTCTGACTATTGACAGTAACCCCCTTGGCAGCTATATGGAGACATTCTTTCACCCTGGATGACAGCATAACAACTCGTTTGTTCCCTAGAGACTAGGGGCAAGCAGACCAGGAGTATCACTGTCATTTGAGTGAAGGATCAGGGGGGTTTCTCTTTAACATCTTTAATTAATTGAAATCCATGGTACTGGCTTGCAATAGGTCTTTATTATACAAAGTTATGTCTATGCATAGCATGCCATGCCATGTCTATTCATGGCATGACCAGTTGGTCTCGGCCCCACTTGTAGTAGTGCCGAACCTTGTGTGGGATGAAGGGGCAATTGTCCCCGGCAGAAGCTGTTGATAGTTGTGATTGGCAACTGCCAGTAGTGTGGAATGCAGTACCATCTTTGTTTTTTTTTCAGCTTCATAAATGAATGGCAGTACTACATTTGTGGTCATGGCTACCCAGGGTGACAATGACTAAAGTATGATTTGGCCTTGTAGACAGGCACCATCATGTGATTCTTGCTGTCCATCATTGATTCTGTGACAGACAGCAGTATGCACCAAGCTCAAGCCACTCCCCTCCTCCCGAGGACAGGTAAGTAAGCTTAAATCTCATTATTCCTGTCCTTCTCCTCACGAGCTCTGCCATGTGCCCACGCTGATGGTCAAATGCAGGTTACCCTAATTATAATTAGGATTTTATCCCCTCTTTGCTACAGTAGCTGGTATGTGACCTAACCCACTTTGTAGGAATGTTCATAAATCACAAAGGGCTTTGGTATGCATTTCTTCTGGGAATTTTGCCACCACAAAGTAAATATGCATTAAGATTTACAATAATACAGTAAGTACATTTTAATATTTAAGTAAAAGATATTAAAATTGCTAGCAAACAGCAAATACCACACAAAACCTGAAAGCACACTGATTTGCAACTAGAGTCCCAGAGGATGCTTATTTATTGAGCAGTGAAACATACATTAGAGTTTTCACAAAATCTACTTGCAAAACAGTGTTTTTCCAGATTTTGGTGTGGTCCATTTAAACATTCCTTCCCATTCTTGTCCTAATTAGTATACCTTACACTGGGGCTAAGCACCATAAATGCATTAAAACATTCTGAAACTTTCACATTTCACTTACTTCTTACTTCAAGCATCCATTTTGCCACCACATGCCACAGAGTAATCTTGGAGCCATCTTGTAGAACAAAGACTATCATATAATCAACCAACCTCTCTGATTATGCCTTTCTGCTCAAAACATTCAGACACAACAATGATCTCCAACACATGTTGCTGCTGTGGAAATGGCTCCCCTTATCTGCCCATTACATATCCGCCCACCACATATCCTACAGCCTACAGTATGAGTACAAGCAGTACAATAAAAATGTCTCCACAAAAGATACGTAAATCCTCAGAGCTCATAATAATAAATACAGACTCTCTATCTCCTCTATCACGTACTTCCATGAAACCCCAGATTTACCTTCTAAGTTAAAATATATCCAGCCAATTGGAATATGTATGTATGTATGTATGTATATCCTCACCTAAAGCAATCCCAAATCTAAATGCAGTGAGGTCATTTCATTAAAGAAGTGATAGTGCTACTCCGTTTACACCACATGACCACCTGAAAAGATCAGAACTCTGAGCCCATTGAAAGTGACAACAAAAAAGTGACATTAAAATGAATAAGTGGAATATGTGAAGTCTGGAATTTGGTATGCACAATATCTTGTATTGGTTGGAAAAGCATTTTGTGAGTTACAGTTTTGCGCTCATCACAAGACATGCTTCATACACTTAAGACACTTACAAGAACAAGATATTCTGCACTTAAAATAGCTGGCTCCCATGTCTCACATACACACACACACACACACACACACACACACACACACACACACAAACAAACATACAAATACACGTATTGTTTAGTAAGAAAAATATTGGGTAGAACATAGTTATTTTCAGTAATTGATACTAGGCTTTTTTTTATTCTAGCTCTTGGAATATGTATATGAATAAGATAACTGTTCATTCAGGTCTCTATTTCATGACCGGGTGTACATCTTTGATGGGCGGCCACGGTGGTGCAGCGGTTAGCATTGTCGCCTCACAGCAAGAGGTTCTCCGGTTCGATCCTCGGTTGGGGTGCCTTCTGTGCAGAGTCTGCATGTCCTCCCTGTGGCTGCGTGGGTTTCCTCTGGGTGCTCCGGTTTCCTCCCACATCCCAAAGACATGCTGTAGGTTTGATTGGACACTCTAAATTGGCCCTAGGTGTGAGTGTGTGCGTGTGTGTGCCTTCTGTGGAAGGTTGGGCACCAGGCTGGCAACTCGACACCGTAAAACTCCACTGCCAATCATGAGTGGACAGGTGATCCACTGTGGCGACCCCTAACCGGGAAAAGCCGAAAGAAGAAGAGAGTATTAGTCTACATCTTTGTACTTTATATAAAATATTTAGCCAGTTGTCTCTGCCCAAACAGATTGAGTTTTAGCTAATGATATTATTGTGTAAGGTTTACCACAGTGGTACTCCCAAATCAATCATTCATCTGTTTCTTCCTCCTTGACAAAAACTAAAGAAAAATCTTTAGCTTTTATATAGAATATTCCATTGTACATGAAAAGCAAAACACAAAAGTCTCATGTTTTACAGCTGTTGCTGCTGCTGAGAATGTTTCAAAACATTTTTCTTTTATGTTGCCTGTAGGGTTAAATAAAAAGCCATTCTTTCAATTGCTTATGAATTCTTATTGTTGCGCTTGTTTTTAACAAACTATTTGTCTTGCTGTCAGTGAAAAAAGGAATTATATTCTATGTGAGTAAGGAAGTTAAAATAAAGCATTCAAATGAATGATTTACTTGGAAACAGAGTAGCTATCCAGTTATGCGAACATTTTAAAACTGCAACTAATTATGCAAAAGCTTCTCTGTGGTTAGACTCGTTGCTTAACAGTTTTGATACTGACAGGAGGCCTTGCAGCAGGTTTAACCTGAAAGAGCTGAATACCTGAAAGCAGGACAGCAGGTTGGCAGTACCTCAGATAAAGATGAAAATCTCGCAAACCTTCATGAATATGTAAGCAGGACTTAGCTTTTACACATAACGATTAGAAAATGTGGACTATACCAATAAGAGCAGATACTGGAAATGCTGGTTTAAAGTTATTAAAAAGGCTTGGTTTATCTTGTGTTATGCAAAGGCAAGTTGCTATAAGTTGGTAGCCTAGCTACTGAACTAAGGTACTAGCATGTCTGCATCCATAATTCATCTGCCCAATTATCCTGCTGAATGCAAGACTGAGCTAACATGTCATGCAGAGTGACTCTGTGCTTTCATTTGAGGTTGCTGTCCTTTCTAATTCACTAAAAGCATCTAACAGCTATGGAAATAATTGATCTACCTTATGTCATCTAGAGGAGCTGTATTTTTGGAAGTTTTTTAATATCTTTAATAATTTCAGCTGCAGGTTACACAAAGAATTTGCAGTTTTGATTTTATTTTAGCAGGAACACTGGTGTTATTTCTAGGTATCTCTGAACATGAAGTAGTCTAGTGAAGCCAATGTTAAAATTTAACTTGTAACCACGCCAATTTACACAGTAGCAACATCTCTTGTGAATATGGCAATCACTGGATTGGTAAAAACTGAAACAAGGCATACATTAAATTAATTAAGTCATATTCTGGGTGCAGCAAAGTAGCTAACCACCAGGGATGTGCTTTAATTTCATTTCTAAAATAGCTGCAAACATAGGTAATGACTGTGTTGTCTGGCAAGGATGACACCTGAACATTAAGCACATCACAGCTGAAAAGGTTCTCAGGATCAGGCCACCTACCTGGTTACCAAATAGTAAATAATAATTCTGTAATTGCTCTATAGCCAGATAACTTTGCTTTCATAGTAAATGTAAATTCAGTCTGTTATTAGAAAAACAAGCAGAGGCAGTCATTAAATCATACGCTAAATAACATACACCCCTTAAAATAATCTGTAAGGCACAAAAACTTGTGGAATACATTTGGGTTGTTAGTGTAATGTCCCGGCTTATAAAGACTCCAGTGGGTGTTAGTGCAGTCTTCCTGTATAAACCTATGAACAATGTGCATGCATGCTAATTAAGAATCATTACTGGTGCTAATATACAGGTTTACTTAGGCTGTGCCCCTAGCTTTGAAAACCACTTGATGTATCTTGGCTGACTGGTACAAATGTTCACCATGTCACATGGCGCATTGTTAAAAATTACTTACTATGGCAAGGGAATGAAGGAACAGCTATAGTAACTCACAGAACAAGTAACATGTAAATACTGATCTATCTATATATACTAACTGGAGTTAGTATATATAGTTAGGGGGTATGTGGGGGGACACAGCCCCCCACACTGGGAGGTGTGGGGGTGTAGCCCCCCCCAATTAGTTTGAGTACATATTGTTTTCTGGAGAGAGTTAGTCACTGGTGTTGTAACTATGCATGTCTACTGTTTAAAAATGTATTGTTTTGAAATTTTTGATAAAATAGAATATAAAACAAACACCCTCCCAACTATATATAGTAACTCCAGGATCACACTGCAGTGGGGAAAAGAGCATATACCTTTTACTTGCCTTACAGTACTCCACACGGTGCCATATATACCAAGTTCAATTCAGTGAAATGAGACTCAATGAAATGAGTTTTCAGTAATTTGTGTTTTCAGCGATGTGGTCGGCGTGAAATGAAATTCAGTGAAATGAGATTCAACGAAACAAAGTAGACCCACATATGTATATATAATAAAATATATTTTATATATATATATATATATATATATATATATATATATATAAATATATAAATATATGTGGGATCCGTACTATTTATCGAATGACCATTTCACCGAAAGTGAAATGGCCGAGCACACTTTTGCGGAAGTGCTTTTCTCCAAAAAGCACTTTCGTGGCAGTGTGCTAAAAAAAAGATAAAAAACGTGGAGAAATGTCTGTTGCTGAGATTGTAGCACAGTGGGGATAAGGGAATATTCCCTTTTTTCCACTGTAGTGCGATCTCGGAGTGAGAATATAAAAGTAGGGGAGGTGGGGGGGTGCAAGGGTGCTTGCCCTCCCCCTGCATAAATGTGAGTACTGTGTTGTTATTGTTATTTTTTAATTTTTTTGCACACTTTAGTGAAAGTGCTTTTTCGGTGAAAAGCACTTTCGTTAACGTATGTTCAGTCGTTTATGTTTTGTGGAAACATAATTTTGTGCAATAGTCCTAGATCCATATATATATATATATATATATATATATATATATATATATATATATGTATATATGTAGGTGCTGGCAGAAATTGGGCTACTGTTGGCCGAAGGAGGAGAAGAGGGGGAAGGCATGCCCAAAGGCAGGTAAAGGCTAGGACTGTGATAGTGAGGGTCGGAACTTTGAATGTTGGCAGTATGACTGGTATAGGGAGGGAGCTAGCTGATATGATGGACCGAAGGAAGGTTGGTATATTGTGTGTGCAAGAGACCAGATGGAAGGGGAGCAAGTCTAGGTGTATCAGAGGCGGTTTCAAATTGTTTTATCATGGTGTGGATGGAAGGAGAAATGGCATAGGCATTAGTCTGAAGGAACAGTATGCTAAGAGTGTTTTGGAGGTGAAAACAGTGTCAGATAGAGTGTTGTTTTGAAGCTGGAAATTGATGGTTTAATGATGAATGTTGTTAGTGCATATGCTCCACAAGTTGGGTGTGCAATGGATGAGAAAGAAAAATTTTGGAGTGAGTTGGATGAAGTGGTGATGACTGTACCCAATGGTGAGAGACTGGTGATTTGAGCAGATTTCAATGGGCATTTTAGTGAAGGGAACAGAGGGGATGAGGAAGTGATGGGTAGGTATGGTGTTAAGTAAAGGAATGCAGAAGGTCAGATGGTAGTGGATTTTGCAAAAAGGATAGACATGGCTGTGGTGAATATGCATTTTAACAAGAGGGAGGAGCATAGGGTGACATATAAGAGTGGAGGACGATGCACACAGGTGGATTATATCTTATGTAGAAGGGCCAGTCTGAAGGAGATTGGAGACTGTAAAGTGGTGGCAGGGGAAAGTGTAGTTAGGCAGCATAGGATGGTAGTTTGTAGGATGACATTGGTGATCAAGAAGAGGAGGATGAGTGTGAGGGCAGCACCAAGGATCAAATGGTGGAAATTGAAAAAGAGTAATTATGAGATGATGTTCAGGGAAGAGTTAAGACAGGCACTGGGTGGCAGTGAACAGTTACCGAATAGCTGGGAAACTACAGCAGAGCTATTAAGAGAGATGGCTAGAAAGGTGCTTGGTGTGACATCTGGAAAGAGGAAGGAGGACAAGGAAACCTGGTGGTGGAATGAAGAAGTACAGGAGAGTATACAGAGAAAGAGGTTGGCAAAGAAGAAGTGGGATTGTCAAAAAGATGAAGAAAGTAGACAAGAGTATAAGGAGATGAGGTACATGGCAAAGAGAGCAGTGGCGAAGGCTAAGGATAAGGCATATGAAGAGTTGTATGAAAGGTTGGACACTAAGGGAGAAAAGGACCTGTACCGATTGGCTAGACAGAGGGACCGAGCTAGGAAAGATGTGCAGCAGGTAAAGGTGATAAAGGATAATGAGGGAAACGTACTCACAGGAGAGAAGAGGAGAGTGTGTTGAGCAGATAGAAAGAGTACTTTGAGGGGTTGATGAATGAAGAGAATGAGAGGGAGAGAAGGTTGGATGATGTGCAGTTACTGAATCATGACGTGCAGTGGATTAGCAAGGAGGAAGTAAGGATAGCTATGAAGAGGATGAAGAATGGAAAGGCTGTTGGTCCAGATGACATATCTGTGGAAGCATGGAGGTGTTTAGGTGAAATGGCAATGGAGTTTTTAACCAGATTGTTTAATGAAATCTTGGAAAGTGAGAGGATGCCTGAGGAATGGAGAAAAAGTGTTTTGGTACCGATTTTTAAGAATAAGGGTGATGTGCAGAGCTGTAGTAACTACAGAGGGATTAAACTGATCAGTCACAGCATGAAGTTATGGGAAAGAGTAGTGGAAGCTAAGTTAAGAAGGGAGGTGATGATTAGTGATCAGCAATATGGCTTCATGCCAGGAAAGAGCACTACAGATGCGATGTTTGCTCTGAGAGTATTGATGGAGAAGTACAAAGAAGATCAGAAGGAGTTGCATTGTGTCTTTGTGGATTTAGAGAAAGCATATGACAGGGTGCCTAGAGAGGAGATGTGGTATTGTATGAGGAAGTTGGGAGTGTCAGAGAAGTACGTAAGAGTGGTACAGGATATGTACGAGGGTAGTGTGACAGCGTAAGGTCTGCGGTGGGAGTGACAGATATGTTTAAGGTGGAGGTGGGATTACATCAGGGATCAGCTCTGAGCTCTTTCTTATTTGCAATGGTGATGGACAGGTTGACAGACGAGATCAGACAGGAGTCCCTGTGGACTATGATGTTTGCAGATGACATTGTGATCTATAGTGAGAGTAGGGAACAGGTGCAGGAGACCCTGGAAAGGTGGAGATGTGCTCTAGAGAGAAGAGGAATGAAGTTCAGCAGGACTAAGGCAGAATATATGTGTGTGAATGAGAGGTAGGATAGAGGAATGGTGAGGATGCAGGGAGTAAAGGTGGGGAAGGTGGATGAGTTTAAGTACTTGGGATCAACAGTTCAGAGTAATGGTGAGTGTGGAAGAGAGGTGAAGAAGAGAGTACAGGCAGGATGGAGTGGGTGGAGAAGAGTGTCAGGAGTGATTTCTGAGAGACGAGTACCAGTAAGAGTGAAAGGGAAGGTCTACAAGAGGGTAGTGAGACCAGCTATGTTATATGGGTTGGAGACAGTGGCATTGACAAAAAGGCAGGTGTGAGAGCTTGACGTGGCAGAGTTGAAGATGTTAAGATTTGCACTGGGTGTGATGAGGATGGACAGGATTAGGAATAAGTATATTAGAGGGTCAGCCCAGGTTGGAAGGTTTGGAGACAAAGCCAGAGAGGCAAGATTACGTTGGTTTGGACATGTTTTGAGGAGAAATGCAGAGTATATTGGGAAAAAGATGCTAAAGATGAAGCTGCCAGGTAACAGGAAAAGAGGGAGGCCTAAGATACGGTTTATGGATGTGGTGAGAGAGGACATGCAGGTGGTTGGTGTGACAGAGCACGATGCAGAGGACAGGAAGAAATGGAAACAGTTGATCTGCTGTGGCGACCCTAACAGCAGCAGCCGAAAGAAGAAGAAGAAGATATATATATATATATATATATATATATATATATATATCTCATAGGTGTCCCACTGACACATACAGTTTCCTGAGTGCATTTTGATTGATAAACAGAGTATTGTCTTACAGCTGTGAATTTAGCTTTGCAGCCAGTTGCGTATGGTTGCTTTGATATATTGGTCTAAGACAAGAAGAAACTTGTGCAAGTCAATATAAAAAAAGTAATTAATGTTCAAACCTTTTCAGGTCAATTGGACGGTGCAGTGGTGCAGCGGTAGCGTTGTTGCCTCACAGCAAGAGGTTCTCTGGTTCGATTCTCGGCTGGGGTGTCTTCTGTGTGGAGTCTGCATGTCCTCCCTGCATTCGTGTGGCTTTCCTCTGGGTGCTCTGGTTTCCTCTCACATCACAAAGACATGCATCTGGAGCATTTCTCCCCGGGCCTCCGCTGAAAATTGGCTTTGTTCCAAGTCAGACTTTCCCAATTAACAAATGTTAAATAAAATAAAATTGTGTTTGACTGAGCTGCCTTCAATAAATTGACAAATTCCTGTGTGTGTGTGTGTTATAAATGTCATTGCTTTTTGTTATGTATTTATTTGTATGTGTTTACTAGAGTAGGACACTGGTCAGTTTTGATCAGTTTTAGGCTTAGTCTGGGGGCAGAACAAGTGTTACAAAGAATTCAGAAATACAACAATGGCATATAAGACACAAGGTAAAGCTGATAATATACAAAGGAAGACTTACAATTTTAATAGGTGAGGATATATTGTTAAAAAACTGTGAGCTTACATTACATGCAAGTCTTCATAAACAGTCAGGTTATGGGTAGAAGCAGGAAATACGAATATGGCTGGCATTAGGAAAAAAACAGAGACTTAGGTATGGAGAATACAGCAGCAGAAAGTGGCTGAGTAGGTAGAATGAAGTGCTAGTTTAGTAGATGAGAGAATTGAGACCTTTCAAGTATGAGCCTAGAGACCGGATTCAGGTAGATTCTGCATGGTTGGATATAGCAGAATAGAGCTTGATTAAGTTATCTGACTTGAAAGGTTTCAAGCACATTTTTCTAATTAAGTATGTGACATATTAGTAATACTTGGAACTTAGGGTAAGACTGGGAGTCTTTCTTTTCTGTAAGTAGTGATTCCCAAAGTTTTACTTTGCTGTGTAGTTTATAAAATGGTTCACAGATGCTGATATCCGAGAGAATTTTATGAATTTATATTAGCCAAGTCAAGTCATGCATAACACAAGCAACATACCTCTCAACCCGGAAACATAAAAAAATCTGGACAAAGACCCATGAAAAACAGGTACAAATCTGTATGCTGATTAACATAAAAGTTGCATACATAATTATGTAACCCCACCCACTCCTGTGGGAATGCAAACTGAAGAACAGACAACGAAAATATGGCCCCAGAGTCCCCCTGTTCCCTTCACCACATAACTCGTGTGTCCAGTTGAGAGGTATGCCAACAGCCATCCAGTATGTAGATGGTGAACCTGCACCAGCTTAAACAGTAAAGTAATATTTAAAGATCAAGCTATAAAAAATTGTGTGAAAAGAAAAAAAAAGAAAGAAAGAAATCATATTATAGTTGACATTTTTGAAAGTTTGCAAAGTCTACCTTTATGTGGTCATGAAAGGCAAAATGTATTAAACTCAAAAAAAGTCAGACTTACTCAGAGACAGTGCACATCAAACAAGTAAGGAATGCAAGCAGTAAAACATATTGCAAGATAGCTAGAACAAAAGTATTTACATAGGTTTCAGTCATCATAAATGCAAATGTGCTGTTGTTTAAGATGAAACAAATCCATCTGTAAAATGCTTCACATTAAATGATCTGTAATTTAATATCTATTATAGTATTTTAATAGTTTCTAGTATTTTCTTTAAATTGTAAACTATAATGGTCTAACAATATATAACAACAGTAATGTACAGAATGATTGCATTTAGTCTCTTTGTAAGAAAGACAATAAGGATGGTTATTTTGTATGTAGTATTACACAACAGTGTAATTGCCCTCCCCCTTCTAATTGTGACAAAAATGCTGTATTCTGATCAAAATGGCTTTAAAATTTTCAGTGCCCTGAAATTTAATTTGGCTTCTATTCCTCCACATGGCAGGACATCTTTAAATAAAGATGCCTGCACTTAAATAAAGGATATCTAAGTCATCTGTATGCTCAAGTACATTTCCATTATTGCATCATTTGCTGATTTATAATTTAGTACGCATTAATGCAGTGTATATGTGTGTGTTTGTATAAAGACATAGAGAAACAAGAGACAGTATGCATGCAAAAGCCTGGAATCATTCTCTAACCTCCATGCCTGGCTATCCCATAACCACCCCGATATTACCGCCGTTTCTGAAACCTGGCTGAAAACCTATATAAAAGATAGCAAAATCCTACCACCAGGTTTCCAAATCATTCACAATGACAGAGCCCACAAAAAAGGAGGTGGAGTAGCAATAATCTACCCCACCTCCCATTCCATAACTCCCTACTCCAAAAAAATACCAACCTTTGTCAATGCTGAAATTATAATAGGTTTACTAAAAATAAACAACCCCAAATCCATATGTATCGCTGCCCTCTATATTCCCCCTGGTGATAATATCAAAACTCTTGAAAACATCCTGTCCTGGTTCTCCTCCAATATAAGAAATGAAACCTATATTCTCGGTGATACCAACATCAACTGGAATACTATTAACTCTGCAGCCCCGTCCCACACAATCAACCTGTACAACTTCACCCGACTAATACAATCTCCAAGCAGACAAAATAAAGATGGTACCTCTGGTACCATCATTGGCTGGAGCCTAACAACTCATCCAAACCTTATTACCAAAGCCAGAACATTACTTGATCCTCTCAGCGATCACATACCAGCCTTCACTGACTGTCTCCCATCTCCACTACATAAACAGCACCACTACATCCAAACCCGCAACCTCTCCTCTTTCAACCCTCTAACTTTCTCCGAATGCTTAAAGCATACTGACTGGTCCCCTCTAAAAGCCCTTCCTGTAGATGATGCCATTTCCTACTTTAACCACTCATTCCTAACCCTTCTCTATCAGCAAGCCCCCCCCCCCCGAATCAGATGTATCAAAACCAAACCCTGCCCATGGTTATCAAAAGATACTAAACTAGCCTTGCACCAAAGGGACAAAAAATGGAAACAACATCAAAAACATAACCCTAACACACTCCTAGAGTATAAGCATCTATGAAACTCCGCAAAAAAAAAAAATTAAAGACAGCAAAACCCACTACTACAAACTCCAGTCCTTGCACACAACAAATCCCAAAAAAATTGTGGGACTCCATCTCATCCATGGTGCATCCTGGCAACAAAGAAAACCCCTGCCCAGACCCTAACCACTCCAACCTTGAAACAGCCAGCCAGTTCAACGCATTCTTCATAGACTGCATACCTAAACTATCAGCCTCTTTCCCTCCCTCCCTCCTCATCCACCACCACCCCTTCCTGCCTCAACCACCACCCCATTCATCAATCTTCCTCCACATCCTTCTACCTCAAGCCCATCCCCACAAACACTATAAAAAGTCTTCTCCTCAAATTCAAACCCTGCCACAATGCACCCAACAACCTTCCACCCAGCATTGCCTATGCCATCTCTATTCTTATAAATAGATGCATACAAGAATCATACATCCCTTCTATCTGGCGCTATGCTTATCATCATCCCCCTCCACAAAGGTGGCAAAATACTGCTACCACCAACTTCAGGCGTATTGCCATCCTTTCTCCTCTTTCTAAAATACTAGAAAAAACAATAAAAGCACAACTCATGGCACACCTAACACTAAACAATCTCCTCTCCCCTACCCAACATGACTTCAGCCCTGGCCACAGCACCAAGACTGCCCTTCTTTCCTTTCTTGAAGCCATAAACCTCAAACGCAACTCAGGCAAGTTTGTATCCACACTATTCCTAGATCTGTCAAAGGCCTTTGACACCATCTCACACACCCTAATTATATCCCAACTCTCCACCCTAAATCTCTCCCCCACCACCATCACCTGGTTTTCCAGCTACTTGTCCAACCGCCAACAAGCTGTCTAATGGAAAACTTCAACCTCCCCCTTCCTTCCCACACCCACAGATGTCCCACAAGGTTCTGTTCTTGGCCCTCTTCTCTTCAACCTATTCATTAACAACTTTCACCAATCCATCCCAGACTCATCTATCATCCAATATGCAGATGACTCAGAAATCACCTGCTCAGCCTTCTCCCCCTCCGAGCTCCTAGCAAAAACACAACTAGCCTTCTCCAAAACATAAACCTGGATGCAATCTAACCATATGGCACTAAATGTAAATAAAACCAAACTAATGTTTTTTGCCCTACCAAAAACTCCATTGACAAATCCACATTCACCATACAGAGCCACAACAACACCCTCCTTGAAATTGTTCCCATCACCAAGCTTCTTGACATCCTTATTGATGAAGAACTAAAATTTGACACCCACATCCGCTCCGCAATCAAGAAAACCCACCAAAAGTTAGGTCTCCCCTACAGGCACAACCACTTCCTTAGCCCCTCTACCCATCAAACTCTTGCATCCACCTTCCTACTCCCCTCCCTTATGTGTGGTGCCTCTCTTTTCACCAATCTCCAGCTTGGCCTTTGTTCCAAACTTGAATCCTGCTACCACAACATCTCCAAATTTGCAACCAATTAAAAAAACTCATCCCACCACTGCCACTCCCATCTCACCCTCAACTGACTTGAACTGCCTAACTACCTCAGTTACCTACAACTCACCATTGCCCACAAGCTCATCTTTAAACCTGTCATCTGCCTAGCTCTCGCTACTTCCTTAAAACCTTACATTCCCAACTGCTCACTCAGATCCAGAACACAAAATCTCCTTCAGGTCCACAAACCTGCATGACCTCCTGGCCATCTACTGCTGTCCCACTCCTTAGCTAAACAGTGGAACTCTCCCCCACGCACCTACGCAACCTACCTAACCATACAAATTTCAAATCTCAGCTACTCTCTCATCTTTCTTCCAAATGGGAATGCCCTTGCCATGCTCTAACTTAACCCACATTCCACCTGGCACTGACTCATACAGCTACCTCTACTATTACTTCATCCCACCCAAAACAATTCCTCCCCTACCAAAAACTAATTTTCTCTCATATCTATTGTACTATACTCTCCAATTTCAATTATACTAATACCCTGTCCATGCATAATATTTTCCTAACCTACTAATGGCTATTAGTTATATATTTTGAAATGTTAAATCTACAATTGATTTTATAACAAAAATATTCACTTTATGTAAATGTTGAAATTTCTGTATTGAATTATGTCTTTTCATTTTTGTAACATTGTGACAAGCCAATTGCAAATATCATGGAGCTTATCTGTAAATGTTTAATTAGCTATATGAACTATGTCCTTTTGTAACATGTGAAATGTAACTTGCAATTATTGTGGAGCTTTTCTACCCAGGCCTCCACTGAAAATGGCCTCTTCTTGGCCCAGTGGACTTCCCTGGTCATCAAACTTAAATAAATAAATAAAATAAATAATAAAAGAAAAACAGGTGAAATATTAGGATTTAAAAAGTTCAGAATAGAATGGTATGAAAACCTTGCGGAGAGCTCATATACTACTGTCTTAGTGCTCTGAAGCTAATCCGTATGCACTTTGTGACCTCCTCCCAATGAACCCTGCTAAATATATCATTCCCATGGGGGGGGGGGGGGGGTTCACTGCTGCTTGGTGTCAGAAATCAATATGTATGAGGCACGTGGATGGGAATTTCTAATAGATTTGCCTGGCCCTGTGTTGTTTTTCAGTATCTGCCTTGGAGTATTAGTGCCGGCTCGGTGCCTGTGAAATAACCGAGATAATCTTTTAAGATGCACCGTTAAGGTGGAACCTAAAAGTTACTGTTTCAATAAACGAAGTATATAAAGAAATTATTTGTATTACCATTTTTAGCCTTCTTCATTGTAGTTTCCTGTTCATTGTCTTCAAACACTTCAATAGTGGTAACTGAGTAGCCGTGCATCTCATTGGGTCCAAAAATAGTTAACACTTTGGTTTGGAGTCCATAGAAGCCAACATGATTTACACTATATGAAATCCAAAGTTCTTGTAACTTTCCTTTTTTCTTTTAGATTAATAACATTGTGATATTTGTAGGTGGGGTGGAGTATACTGTAGAAGGCTGTTACCTTAAAATGTCTCAGTCTCCAGCCCAAAATAAAATACAGTTATTGCTGCTGTCACTTGGTCACGTATTTACAGTAATAGGTGGGGCATGGGGTGGGTGCGCTGTGCGCACTGCATGCATTTTAAAAGGAAAACTTAACTTCTGTAACTGTTACAGAATTTTGTAAGAATTATGAACAGCATGACTAAGCAGACTCATATTGTGAGTAATTCTCACGAAATAATGCAACGGAAGTTTACCTTTTAAAATGCATGCAGTCTGCACACAACCAATTACTGTAAATATGTCACAAACTATCACAAAGCACTCTACTGAAAGCTAGCCTAGAAGAAAGGGTTGCCCGTACTATTGCAAACATGCCCTTAAATACTGCATTGACTCTGCAGTTTTCCAGACGTTTTCTTGCTGCTTGTTACTTACCCTGTTGAGGAGAACCCAAGTAAATTTTCTTATCCTGTGAGGCTACAATGTGTGCACAGAGGAGGCCGGACAGACATGGGTGGGCAGTGGGCAGGTGTGCGACTCTAGTATGCACTGTGCAATCAATCTCTCGGATGTTTGCTAGCTACTATTGTTTCGCGGTGTTAACCTCCTACTGTCTGCTATTCTTCTACATTTGATTTTTCCCACTTCATCTGCAAATATTTCCGGCCAGCCTATAAGATTCCAAGAGGACCAGATATGCAACGCAATGTCCTTATTGCCTGGCTGCCCCCTGCAGCTGTAAGCAACTGCTTTTTTTTTCTTTCAGTTAAGTCTTCTGGACTGAATTCAACACTGACATTATCATACACACCCCTACATGCTGATGACGTTGCAGGATGCGCGTTGATGTCAGCATCAACTAAAAATTGTAAATAAAAGAAGAAAACAAAATTGGGATTCAAAGGGGTCACTCGGGAATTTATGGCACCCTATTGCATTGCACCTAAAAATGGAAAATTCCAAGGGATTCGGGGAGGTTGATAGGTATAACAAACAAAGATGTGAGACGCTTCTAAAGCAGCCTAACTTATTTACACATAAAGAAGCTACTTAGCAAAAATAAATAATCTGCGAAAGATTGTTACTACGCAGCTCATAACTTGTTAAAACTGCTTGTATTTTCAGAGTGTTGTGTAGATTTGGGTGAATAACAGTGAAGCAGAGTGGTGATTAACATAAAGACCATTAGATAATGCAATTACATTTCTTACCAATAGTAATTGGTGAAAGGCAAAAAATGGTTATCTTTGAACTGCATTTATAATAAAGAAAAATAGTCAAAGAAACATTCTACTTCTGGTAAATGTAAATCTTTAATGGAAGTTTAAAAGAAGTAAATCTATGATGGCCTACAGTCATAGAAATTTTACTGAACAAAATAGAAAAATAAATGGCTCAGAGTAAACAAAATATTAGAATCATATGTTCAGATTTCACTTTATTTTATGTGTCTGTTATTTTTTCATGTTGTAACGATGTGAGGTATTGCCAACTTTGGCAGGAGAAGTATGGCAGCGGATGTATAACATATGCCAGCAGAGCTGGCTTTAGTAAAGAATTATATGTTATTTGAATATCAAACTGATTTGTACAGATGCTTGTTTTTAAAATGTACCAACACTCTACCCTGCTGGATGGAAAAGAAATATACATGTATTAAAAATTATAAGCCAAAGATCAACTTCGGCAAAAAACTCTGCAGCTATTCACTATCTACAAATTGGAATAAACTTCCACTTGACATTCAAATCATTAAGTCCAATATAAAAACCACCTAAGCAATATCAGACTATGTCAGTGTAAACATCCCCCAGATTTATCTTACTTCTCTCTGTTCTAACCTGTCTCCCCCCCCCCCACCAGTATCACTCTACCTCCTTTCTCTCCCACCTGAACTCATTGTATTACTCCTACTTCTTCCATCTTACTCTACCTTGTACCTGCATTATACTATACACATAAATGTATAAAAGTGTACCTAACATTTTCTTGCCTACTGCTTCTATGCAGGAGAACTGAAGATAAAGAATGTCATTTACTTTTGCTATTTGTGAACATTCTCTCTGTACTGTAATAGTCTACACATCCCTGATTCTTAGAATCTATTAACAATCTCATATCATATCTCTAATCTGTACAGTTTCCTTAAATTGTCAGTCTTGTATATATCTATATTTTTATGTTTTTTGTAGTTATGCATTGCAATGTCTATGTATTTGTGGAGCTTTTCTCCCCGTGTTTCCACTGAAAAAGGGCTTCAATTCAGCTGGACCAACCTGGTCAACAAATGTCAAATAAATAAATAATAATAAATAAATTATTGTAATGAATGCATACGTTTCAACAGAGGATACTGACAGAGAAGAGGTTAATTACAATCCAGTTGCAGCAAACGTTGAAAATAGTAAGAAATTCAATCACTGGGCCTAGGTCATGATGACATTATCTCATAGTTTTGAATGCCAGCCAGAGACAAAAAGTCTGTACTAGGAAGCTTCCTGTATTGTCACTGGGGTGAACTAATTGCTACTCTGAAATGGTGGAGTTTTAAAACTGAAATTGTTTTATGACTTCCAGGAGCTGCAGCAGATCTTAGCAAGGCTATGTGTGTGTGTATTATTGACACCTATGTGATAAATCCTGACAGCTTCTAACAATGGGGCATGGCATGGGAACCAGAAATCAGATGTCCAGATGTATGTGATGTCTTTCTGTACAGAAATAATGTTTTAGTGGTGGTGCTGCGATAGCGTTGTCGCCTCACAGTAAGACGTTGTCCTGTTCGATTCTCAGCTAGAGCGTCTTCTGGGTGGAGATATGCGTGAATGGGAGTACCTTCGTTGAAGGTTGTGCATCAGGGTCAGCAACTCTGCACGTACAAATCTACTGCCAATCATTAGCGGACCGGAGTTCCACTGTGGTGACCCCTAACCGGGAAAAGCCGAAAGATACAACAACAACAACATTAGAGGAGACTGAAGTCTCAGCAGCAGTCTCTTTCTTAGAACCTGACATAGAAGGATCCCTCACCTACTTCATTTTGCCTTGCTCTAGTGAGTGACCAGGGATAGTAATTCTTTAAATCAGTCAGGAAAATATAGTGAGATTAGTTAAGTACTGTTTTTCTGTATCTGTGGGAATCTACTCATCTGTGTTATTTTAATATTTTCTGTGGTTGAAACTCTGGTGTTTACTGTAAATAAACATTTAGCATTTTCATGTTATTTTCTTATTTATTATTAAATATATTTAAACTTTTCATAGTGGCTAGTCCTTTAGAGAATATTTTAACCTTTGAGAGTACTCATATCTGTTTGGTGACTCTGTGGACATTCCTGAAATCCTTACTGCTTTTGTCAAAACACTACCATTTGTATTAATATTAATTTCACTCAGTATAATTGGGTACCCTTGTAAGAGCATTAGAGTAACTGGGTTGGGAGTGTCTGATGGCAGTAACTACCTTAAAGTCTGGGCAAAAGGGGGTATAGCTAGTAAACCTGTGCCAGCCTTTCCCAGGTGTGTGTGTGTGTGTGTGTGTGTGTGTGTGTGTGTGTGTGTGTGTGTGTGTGTGTGTGTGTGTGTGCAAATCAAATCTCAAAGAGTATGTGTGTATCAGCTGCTGGGAGCAGTGACACGAAGCACTGGATTCACAGAGAGGGTGCTGGAGGACTTGGCGTAGACACTCAGTTGAGGACTTAACCCTATAGCTGTGCTAGTGGGGAGCTTTATTGGGGACCTGGAGAGAGAGATATAAAGAAATCCAGACCCCAGGCTGAGTGTTCTCTGTGTGCTCTTAAGGGAAATTGTGTTTGATGCAGAGAGGAATGCATCTGCAAATACTGAGTGTATCCATTTTTATTCAAAGTGAATGTCCCTCTCTAGTGTCGGTGGTGAGGATTCAGACTCCTTGATTACTAGCCCAGAGAGGGGACATCACACATGTAAAGAACTAAGTTGTAAATTTTGACAAAATTGATATCACTTGTTTGTTATAAGGTAATAATATCATGCTGGTAAACAAATGTTGAGCAAGCACTTGAAAGTGATACTAAGCAATGATCAACTAAAGACGACCAAGAGTGAAGTTCTGCCAGCCTAACCAATCAAATGATTGGTCTAGAAATAAAGTTATTGCAATTTATTTCTCTCATGAAGTTAGGATATGAAAAATACTCCTCCTCCTTTTTAAATGGCACTTATAAGTTATGGAAGATGGATTGAGTAAAGATGTTCTATTACAAAATGCCATTTACACAAAGTGAAATAAATACATTATAATACAAAGAAGTAATAAACATTTAATAAATGGATTCAAAACATAAAACCTAGACACCAGAATTAAAATAAAATGCTGAAGTCATCCCCCCTGTCACATGTTATTTTGTAAGCCTGCTAAAGTCTGACACTCCTAAAGCCACTGAGGTAGTAGGATGCACAGGTGAAGAGCCTAAACAGCAAATGAGTGTATACTGGGAATATCAAGGTGCATTTGTAGGACCACCAACAGCTCCTGAGAAGTATGGCACATTCAATTCCTTCAGGTAGGAGGGAATTAAGTCATGAGTGGGCCGACAAATGAACACCAGCAGATGTCATTGGTATGATATTGCATGGGGAATGCTTGCTCGCTGAATGAAACTACACCGCACTTTTTGCACTAGGCTTATGCTAATGGTCAGTGTACCAGAAAGTAGTCTGTCTTATACCTTGTTGGAGAATGTGCATGTTTTGTGAGGAGCATATGATGCTACCCAGTTTAATCACTGGCAAACTTAGTGAACCATTAGCATTAACATCTGGCTTAACACCAGAGAAGTAGACGGCAAAGAGTAAGGGGGCTCAGTACAGACCCTTACAGAATTCCACTGATGACATATTTCTGTGTGGATGAGTTACTCCCAACCCTTACTGTTTGAGTCCTTTCAGTGAGACAGTTGGATATCCATTGGATGACATAAGGAAAAATGTTAACTTACATAAGCTTTTTTTTAATAATATATACATGCAGAATTGTACTGAAAGCTTTAGCTAGGTGCAGATAAAAAGTCTGGATTGGCATGGCCCAAATCTTTGGCTTCTGTGACAGTATCAGAGAAATTGATTACCTTGAGTAGATAATACCTACCTTAACAAAGCCAGATTGGTATGGACCAAGGGATGGAAGGTTACCTATATCAATTTTTATAAGATCTGCTGTAATATAATCCATTACCTTATAAATTATACTGATGAGACTTATGGGTTTATAAGTCTGGTCTGTGGTAGAAGCCACAGGTAGGTATAAATAAATAAAATGCATATATGCACATATTTCCATGGCAGCCAGGTGGCTCTCTTTTGACTGATTAAGAGTTTAATTAGGAAAAATTAATAGAAAGCTAGAACACAACTGGTTCTATATAGAATAAAACTGGGAGAGTATTATTTCAATAAGTGTTTCCATTGTTCAGGATTAATACTTCTCATTCATATTTTTATGACTAATGTGACTGTCACAGCCATCATCATTATAATACTATTACATCATCTTATTTTGTAAGATAGTATTGCATAAGACTTGTGGTAGTCATTAGTATTTTCTGGGATGTTTTCTGAACCAGATATCACTTACATGCTGTAACATTTAGCAAAACAGCCGTTTACAGAGTTGCACTGCTTTTCTTAATCTTATTCCTTAAGACTGACCTTCCCCAAGTATTTTCTAGTACTAACTGTTGGAGCCCCAATTACAGGGCATCAGGAATAATCCTGACCTTTGTTGTGGCTGCACCCAAAGTGCTCCAACATCTAGCTTGTCAAAGTACCCTGAGAACAATCCCTCACCCTTGACATCCTGTAGATCCTTTTTATCCTTTCTTATCATTTTACTGCCCATTTGAATGAATTTATCATACAGTCTCTCTGCAGGTCATGCTGCCATTTCAAAGCTCATTTGAGATGCTCTGTGTCTCCTCTCATCCGTACTCATTCACTTGTTATTTTGTGGGGTCCACCTACTTTTACAAAAGGCAGTACCTCCTGTTCCTATGCTATCTATCTCAGTCTCCTACAAAATGTATACCTTGGTATGCTAACAGCACAGTCTGTTCTTCCAGTACCATGTTTCTGTTACTGCTGTAGAATCATGGGCTTGTTCACCAATAAAAGCCACCTGCTCAAGCAATGTACGCCTCTGTCAGGGGCAATAGAGCTCAATAACTTCCATTTCTCTTTACCATTTTACTTCTTCAGTGTACAAAGTATGTATTTTTTCTTCTTTATTAATAATTTTCTAATCATGCTCCCCTGTAAGAGTTTACATCACTAGCTATTATGATGTTTTAAGTGCAAGAATCAGGCTTGCTTTGATGCTTTCCTGTCTTTTCATCCTTGCCTTACTTAAAGATTTGTTAATTAAGCATTTAAATCTGTCAGGGTATGGGATCCCATCCCAGTCAGATACAGACAATCAATATAAGACTGTCCTGGATCAATTCAAAAAGATTCCTAGTAGTCTACAATGATTCAAGTGCCCTGATTTCTGCAGAAGTTGTTCAAGTGTTCATTGGGCTCCGTACTGCAAAATACTAATGCCAAAGACAGACAGCACCTATGACAGAGTAGCCATCAAGAGCTCCTTCTCAGTTACTCAGATGATTCCATTGCTGTCTTACTCCCTTTCCCAGGCAGATCATTTGTTTACCGTGACATCCAGCTTTCTAACTTGTGCAACCGTTCCAAAAGTCCTGAGCATTCACTTTTTCTCCCAACCAGTCATGCCACCTGGTCGGTGCCTTGCCTGCCTATCCACTCTCTCCCATAGGTCTTCCCTTCAAAGGATGAAGTCCTGTGGAAGAAGTTGTTTTCTTGTCTCTTGGTATTTCATACCACCCTTCTGTGGGTTTCATAAGAGGAGAATTTAACCATCCATCTTAGCCTCTACTTCATTTGCCTTCATAGAAGTACAACACCGAAACTGTGACAATGTGGTGAAGGAAAGAGGTATCCCTGTAACACTGTTCTTCCAGTGCCGATTAATGTCCAACTGTGCCTCTTGCTAGACAAACCGCTGTGGTCAGGCGAGAAAGTACACTGAATCCTGATACATTGTAGTCAAAGGTGAGAAATCATCCCTTTCGGAACAGCACATGTTCATGGCACATTACCATAATCTTTAGAATGTATTCCAGAAATCTGTTGCACTATAGCTACTGTATCATTCTCATTAACTCCATGTTGGTGTTGCACTTAATATGTCTTAAAGTGATTCTGTACTATCCTGTCTTTATAAGAGCTTATATTTGATCTGTGCTTACTTCTACATTTCCAGAGAAACTCTGCATCTGTACTTTGTTTTCCTGACTAAGTAAGGTAGTTCCTTAAGTCTATGTAGTTCTCGTTATACAGCACTTGCAGTTATCTTGGTCAGGCACTCTGGGGTCAGTGCTTTTTGGATGCAACTTCAATACTAAGTTCTTGCTGAAAAACAGGAAATTACTGTTTTGTGCCAATCATGTGCAAATCACAGGAACACTGTTAAGGTGGGGGTATTGCTGTAGGGGTGGAGGTGTCTTATTCCGATGGAGACTGTTTTACTGGGTTCTAGTAATTCAGAATAAATCAGAAGAACTCCAGGAAAAGGGAACATTGGATGTTCTGAAATAACTCTAATCTTCTGCACTGTTCTGTTCTCTTGTAGAAATGTAATTACTGCACTATACAATGGCAGACATAGATATTTTTTACACTGTGTGAAGTGATGAGACTGGATAGCAGCAACAGCAGCAAACAAGGGAGAGAAGATAGTTTGAAGATATACCTCCTCTCTCATAAGGACCTGTACTATCCTGCAAGCCAGAAGCACCTAAGAAATGTGTGATCTCTCCCTTGTGATAATGACATGAGCAGCATAATACTTCATAGTCTTCAGAAGTAAACACCAGGCTATCAGGAAGTAAATAGTGTGGGAAGAAATAGCCAGGGAATTGTTATGGCTAGGTTTGTTTAGGCCCTAGGGCCGATAGCCTAGTACCAACCTATGAACCTATAAGTCTAGCCAATGACCAGAGGTCAGAATCAATCCCTGTATCTTGTGTCTGTGAGGTTAAGACTGTAATCATTATGCCAGTCCTCCTCATGCATAATATATGCAGGCCAAATATGGCATTCCATGATGAATGTTGCTGAGCTGTCTGTCTCAATGGACACTAAGAAGTGGACTCTGCTATGTCTCCTAGCCATGGGCATGATCCAAATGTCAGCTGGTGACACTCTGGTAGTCTTGTTGGCCTCCGCATCTTGTATTTTAAACTTCTTAGGTTTCTCATTGTAATATATTCAAGAAAATGTTCAGTGCATTGTGATAATCCAGGAATGGTGTTCTGCTATGAGGCTTTCCACAGATTCAGTGACTTGGGACAGAAATATGTATATACCCAAAAGTTTTACTAAGTAGTGATACATTAGATAAAAGAGACAGCACAACCTCAACTGCCAGTTTGCAGTGAGATGTGATGGGCTAAATATAATTAGTAGTGTCCACTTCCCTGGCATTGCACATGATGTGCACTTTTGGCACTGTAGTAGTCAATGCCAGCATTCACCAACAGCTACCTGGTGAGTGGTCATGTGGTAGGTGCATGTTCCAAATACATACTGTCACATGCAATCACCAACACAAACAAGTCTATGGCTTCACTAAAAGCCTGAGTAACCAAAATAAGTTTCTCCTATTCAGTTTCAAGAAATGTTGGTTACCCCAAAAATGAACACTGATGACACACTTGAGGGACTGTGAACAGCAGATGATGAGTTATACAACTGGACCAATGCCTAGACATAAAGCATTCTCAAGCTGTGCCTCAGGATTCTGTAACCATGCTTCCTTTGTTTGGACACTTTCAGCTCTTCATTACAAGAAAAGCATAAGAAAGCAGTTCAGATTGTCCTGACCTGTAGTGTGCTGTACAACATGGTCATCTGTCATAGAATTTGATAAAACACAAGTGACACATATGGGGCAGAGCCTGCTAGTGTGATGGCTCTAGTATAATTATTGAGATGCACTAACAATGAGCATGTGAGTTTCAAATAAACAGCTTATATTTGGGAAAGACCTTGAGCATCACACGGTCTGAAGTACAGAGATTCATACCTCACAACTGTCTGGATTTTTGTAGAATGTCCAGATTTTTGCCTCATATTTTTGGCCTCTCTCTTTCCCATAGAAGCACCATGTGGTACATCGAGCAACAAGTACCTTTCAGCGCTTGCTGTTTCTGTAGCAGTTATGGGTTTTAATGGCTCAGGTTGCTAGCCCAAGAGCAAACCCTTCTGAGAGGGCGCACCACACACACTCACACCTAGGGCCAGTTTAGAGTCTCCAATCCACCTACTGCATGTCTTTGAAATATGAGAGGAAACCAAAGCACTCAGAGCAAACCCACACAAACACAGGGAGGACATGCAGACTCCACACAGAAGGCACCCCAGCCGAGAATCAAACCGGAGAACCTCTTGCTGTGAGGCAACAATGCCAAGTGCTACACCACTGTGCTGACCATATTTTTTGGTCTGTTCCTCATGAAATTTGTGGTTCTCTGGCAAATCACTGACTGTTGAAGTCACTAAATAATGACACACATTTGAGTTTCAAACTTTATATCCTTCAGAAAATGCATCCTAACATAAATCCTGTTAGTCTAGCAACTTTCTGTTTATAAGAGCAATATTTAAAATCTGTCCCTATGCCTGGGCCTTTGCCCTCACATTATTTTTGGCTTTGTGCAGATTTCTTGCACTAAGAGGTTGAGAGATATGAAATTCCAACAGTACAATTCCTAATTTCTCTGAAAAGATAGTTAATAATAATTTCCAGCATCCTGTTTTCATTTTGTCTATGGGAGCATAAGGTTTTTAATATGAAGTGGTGTATTTGAGAACCTCAGGTTCACATAACTAAAGTGAAATGGTATGATTGTGTTCAGTAAACATCTGTGAAACCTTCTGAACTTTGAAGTCACACTGACATGTAACTTCTAACAGCTTTGCCAGGTGTTTTGACATAAAGCAACATAGGATTGAGCACCTCATACCATGAATCTCTCAGTACTAAAATTGTCAGAATGACTGTATTAGTATCTCAAGTGTATGCAGTTTGTCTGTTTTTGGCACAACATGGTCCATCAAATTAAACTGATTCAACAAGCACTTTCCATTCTTGTTTTTATGTGGGAACAAAGTGGCCCAACTATGCCCCCATGCAGGAGACTTTGCTCCTGCATCCCTTATTTAATATAACTAAATCCAAGATTGCAGAGCCTCCGGGTAAATTATAGAAATTGTCAGCAATCACCTTTTCAGTGAATCAGACTTTAACAGATGGGACTTCACTGAAAAGTGACTTGATCTGACATACTAATAACACCACAAGACATATCTGCATACACTGTAGCTATTAAAAAAAGTTTATCACAACAAACAAGCAAGGCATTGATATCCCAAAGATGAATCTACTTTATGGTTTCTTTTAATGAATGAATCAGTCCAGTTACAAAACTATCATGCTATTCTGGGGGGAACAGCAAGCAAGAATAAGGTCCATGTAAAGGAAACATGGAGATATAGAAAGCAGACAATGATGGAACAGTGTGAGACTGAATGGGTAAGAAGGGAAGAGATATGTTATCCAGGTATCCATTGTAAAAAAGAGCAGCCCTGTAAGTGCATTTAAGATTATTCTTCCCCTAGACTTCATAAATAAAGGCCATGCAAAAACTCTGATGTCAAAGCCACCTGATAAAGCAAGGTAAAGATAGATTATCCTGAATGTCTTAAACTATGTTATTGAAAGTTAAGAGCTGGAAGAGAAGTGAAATCTTTCCAAATTATGAATTCATGGACAACTCTGTAACACAAGTATTTCTTGGAGATCACTGCAGTGCATTTGCAGAAGTGAATAGTCATGATTCTGAGATTTCCAGCTTCAACAGTAATGTATTGTCTTACTCTTCCTAGGCAAGTTCAATTCATTCAAAACTTCCAGATTAAATTCCCTGATAATCTGCAACCCTCTGCCAAAGTCAAGATGAGTGCCCATCTGATCATCTCATGGTAACACATCTGAACATGTCTAAGTAACCCATCTGATCATCTCTAGGTAAAGCATGCAACCAGGGATATTTGCAAAAGTTGTTAAGCAACTGCAACTAAATTATAAACAAAATCCTCTTAGTGTAAATAATTGACACTCTGAAGACATAAGTTGTGTTTGCCTCTTTGTGAAATAGTTACTCCTGGCACCTGTTCAACCAGTATTAAGCTTTTCACCCCACACTTACCTACAAAGGATGAAGTCATCCATATGGATGCATATATTTTCAGTAAAAGATAGTATGGTACTAAATGCAGTATCATAAGAAAGTATGCAAGGAAACATGATGTCTCCTAAATTGCAAGGGTGCTTTAACTCCCATAGTAAACACACATACACACACACACACACACACACACACACACACACACACACACGCATGCACAAACACACACATATATACACACATGCAGTCATTCAGAAGCATGTATCCTAAATGGTATTAAGTAAAAGTAGTGTGCAACCCCCAGCCATACCTCTCAACCTCTTAGAAAAGAAATCTGGACAAAGGCATAAATAATGGGGGGACAAAGGACTAAAAATAGGGACACTTTTTTAAATATTGCTCTTGCAAACTTAGAAAGTAGAGAGACTAACAGGTTTTGCATTAGCTTGAATTTTCTGAAGGGTATGAAGCCTGAAACGCAAATATCTGTCATTTTCTAACTTGTCTTTAATAAGTTGTCACTAATTTACCAGAAAAACACAATTTTGTGAAAAACGGAGCAAACATATGAGGCAAAAATCTGGACCTTCTGTGAAAATCTCTACAGTTGAGAGGTATGTCCAGCCTTCATGTAAAAAAAAATGTCTCATTTTGATGTATTCTGGATCCTTGTTTCATCACCCTGAAACCAAAGAACTGCCCAGCCTAGGGGTTCTTTCTGCGGGTGCAACACCAGGACTGTATATAGAGAATGAGAATGGGAAGGGTGGACTTCTGTTCGCTGTTTGATTTTCTTGCACCTCCGCAGGATCGAGTCCGATGGCTCCTCTACCTGCACCAGACTGGTCCATTCATTCCTTAGACAAGGGAGATGAGGATTCTTGTGCAGGTGTGAGCCCTGTGGCCATTTTATTCCTGTCTGTGAATCCCCCATGAATCCATCTGCTTGCAGTGAGAATTAGATGGTAGGGAGTGGAATGACCTACCCTCCTCCCAGGTGAAGCACCCATCTTCTCTCTGGTAGCTCTTTTGAGCACTGCTGCAGCTGCCCTCTGATGGTTCGCATTTTCTCACAGTGTGATTGCTCACAGCAGCATGGGTGTGACACACTCAGACTCCATGGGGTAGACACCTAGTACTCCCACTAGGTGTCACCCATGTGACAAGACAGAGCCACCTCCCACACTCCAGGATGGGTGAGCAGGCACCGTCTGCTCATTCCCATCCTCCCATGCCATTTCTACAGGCATCCCAGCCACTATACAAACTCAGATCCCCTGTGACATAGTCAGGGCTTTATCATTATATGCCATTGGGCAGCTTACTCCTATATACTGTTTATTACCATATGAAACTGCATTTCATGGAATTGTTTGTTTAATTATAGTTTGAACTGCACTTATGGCATTGTGCAACAGTGTGCATTTGGTGCATCAGTATCCCTTGAATGAAGGTCTTAGAAGATCTAGGGATCTTGGATAACAAACACAGAAAGACAGCACAAATTGAATTATTACCTTTCCAGTTTAAGTTATGAGTTTGTTAGTTATTACTTTAATTGGTTGTTTATGGTTATTGTTTGACATTCTTTTGTTATTATTATTATTTTTTTTTTGCAACAGCTTAAACTGTGATCTAATATGTTAGCATGTGGCAGGAAGTCGTGGACAGCTCAGTGTTCAAAGGGATAACATTATCAGCTGGAAGGCTGACTACCCTAACAGAAACACATACTATACAGAGCTATTTACAGAGCACAAAGGCTGAGCTCTAATATTTTTATAAGAAACACTAAGGTATCCTATCCCCCTTCAATGCTTTAATTAAGTGTGGGTGGGGCATGCATTTAAGAATTCTGTGCTTTCTCTGTAGACATGAGTTCTACTTATACCTCTCAACTGTCCAGATTTTCACAGAATGTCCAGATTCTTGCCTCATATTTTTGGTCTATTCCTTATAAAAGTTGTGGTTTTCTGACAAATCAATGGGATAATCTGAAGACTGAAGTCACTAAATAATGGCATACATTTGAGTTTTAGACTTCAAATCCTTCAGAAGATGTATGTTAATTCAAACCCTGTTATTCTAGAAAATTTCTAAGTTTATAAGAGCAATATTTAAAATTTGTCCCTATATTTGGGCCTTGTCCCCCCATTTTGTCAGGCTTTGTCCAGATTTCTTGCACTAAGAGGTTGAGAGGTATGGTCCTGCTTATAGTGCATAATGAGTAAAACTGGGCCTTAATAATTCACACTTGTCACAGAGAAGGGAGATAAGGAATGGAGCATTTAACACACCTGTGGGTAGGATAGAATTAGCATTGTTCTAATGATAGCAGGTCAGCTTTTTTCTTCGCCTTTGTGTACAACCATCAACTAGTTAGTGTGAGTTGGAATGACCCAGTAATAACGGACAGCAGACGGTGGTAAATTTTAATGTAGTACTCACTTAGCTTTAGATCTTCCCCACTGCCACATAGATGAGGAAATTCAGTACATACTATTGAACCAAATGAAGACGCATAAGACTAACTGATATCTGGAACATATTAAACCCCTAGACAGTAGGTAATCCATACCTAGCCTTAATTCACACAGTAATCTATAGGTATTCTATGCTTTAGTGGACTTGGTGATGGTACAAATACCCCCTGATGTGGATTGCGTTGCAGTATCAGTGCAAATCAGTAGTGAACAGCAGGTAACACTGTGTCCTCTTGGTAGGCTAAATTACCTTATAACTGAATCCAAGCCATCTAAAGGCTTTAATACAGAAATTAGGGGGAAATATATAGTAATAAATCTGGATGACTTTGTATTAGTTTTTACTTGGTGGGAATCTTTTAAATTACAACCTCGGAGCTGCAACAGAACAACCAAAGCGTTGCTTACATATGAAAATGATGTAATCAGAGTGGATCTAAATGAGCAGCTTAGGCTGGTTTTGAAGAATATGTGACAGCAATATAAAAATAAAACACATGCCACTTCAAAATTATAAAGTGGCAAAATTTATGTTGTACCAGTTTGTCAAAAAAAATTGTATTCAAGTAATATTTAGAGGTGCTACACATCACAGGAGCAAAACAGACAATCCAGGAAAACATATACCTTTTTGGTTAAAAAGGCAACTGCAACAAACAAACTCAGCAAAACTGCAAGCTGACAAAAGGACAATAATTCAGAAAGTTATTCATGAGATATATAACTATGAAGCAGTATCAGTACAAAGCAGTAACAATCAGCAGGTAACAGTTTGTTATTGAAAATTTGAAATACTGACTTTTGATCTCATTCGGTAAGGAACTAGATAGAGTTGATAAAGTACCATTTGGGGTAATATTCCTGTAGGCTGGTATTTGAAAGTATTGTATCCAAAGGGAAGTCCTTCATAAAATACACAAGATGTACAATTAAATGATCCTCAGTCCTGCCACGGCATGGAACAGATCCAATATTCACAAGTAACTATCAACCTATGTCTTTGACGTCAGCAATGGCCAATCTATATGCTGAGATTTTGCAAGAAAGGCTCCATCTCATGTCTCATACCCTAATTCATCCACCATAAGTATGCTTTGTTAAGTTAAGTAGCTTGGTTGTAACTATGAACGATTTCTACTTTAAGGCAGGACTCTTAATGATTTCCTTACCATGGCAGTCTTGGTGTTTGTTGAAAAAGCATTTCACTGTATTCAGTGTTGTTATATATAGGAAGCACTTGAATATTATGGGATCCCAAATGAACTGATCCAGTCTACCCATGCCCTGTAATATAATCCAGTAACAAAAATTCTGATTATACCCTATCCTAGCTCCTGATACAATGGAAACAATATTAGGTTAGGGTTCTTTTCTCCTTCTGTCCTTAAGTTAATGATAAAGCCACTTTCAAAGTGGTTACAGGAAGCTGGTGAGCTCAAAGGATGTGGTTAGCTAGCAGAAGAAATGAAACAGTTAACGTTCATAGGATTATAGGATCATAGGAAATTACTAGGCAATCGACCCAGATGTCATTTTAAGCCTAGCCATTTCATCCCAATGTAATACCATAGAAATGCTTTTCAATACCCAAGATTGCACTTAGTAATGACTGCTCATGTCCAGTAGGGTAGTGGGCTATATCCCCCATAAGAATTTATGGTGCCCCATCCAGTCATCCAGGTTCCTCTTGAGCAGTATCATAGAGGTGCTCTGTTTCACATGAACTGGTAGCCTGTTCCAAAGATGCGGCAGTCACTGAGAGATAAATCTGTCCCTCCAGCATGTCCTATTTAAGTCGTAGGCCATATTTAGGTTGCTGGAATGGGTAGCCCTAGTCCCGTTTGATTTACAGATATGCAGCAAGTTCATTAGGTTTGGGTCTTGGATTGCTCTGTAGGCCAGGCATAACTCTCCCCTAAGAAGTCTATATGATACAAAGTATAGTGACAGAGACTTTAGTTGGTCTGTGTAAGGCACATATTGGAGACTCCTTTATCTTCGTTGTTAGAAACCTCTGAGGTCTCTGTAATTGCTGCAGGTTCCTAGTACAGTACGTACCAAAGAGGCTGTTATATTCAATTATGGGCTGGATAAGTGTTGAGTATAGGGGGATTATAACTTCTTTTGCTCTCGAGGTGATGCCTGTACTAATCAAGTGTGCTACGTAGAAATCTTTCCTTACTACATGGTGTATGAAGTTAAGGTTGCAGTCAACTTGTGATCTCAGGTCCCTTACCAATTCATGGGTACATAGGGTATTGTTGTTGATATGACAGTGTGAAGGAACATTGTTTGTGCTGAAGGGAATGATGATGCATTTCTTTGCATTTAGTATGAGACTGTGACTAATACACCAGTCGCTGGTTTGTGTGTGACCCTCCTGGAGTATATTGACATCATTTGAGGATTCAGTGATTTCACCTACTTTGCAGTTGTCTGCAAACTTGGTCAGCCACAATCCCTTAGTTTTGACCTGAACTTCTGAGAAGTATATACCAAAAAGTAGGAGGCCCAGCATTGACCCCTGTGGTACCCCTCTGGTAACAGGTCTGCTGGTTGATGTGAAGTCACCCACTTTGATAGTGTGTGTGTCTGGTTTGTAAGCCACTTGTCAACCCATCTTACAACAAAGGGGTTTACATTCAGTTTGCTAAGTTTATAAGTAATGCATGAATGTGGGATTGTGTCAAAAGCCTTTGCCAAGTCGAGGTATGCTGTGTGCACAGATCTGCCCTTATCAATGGCCTTAGTCACACTTTTAAAGAAATCCACCAGATTTAACAGGCAGGATCTGCCCTTCACGAAGCCGAGTTGGGTGGGATCCAGGGTTTGGAGGTCACTTATGTCTTTATTTATCAGCTCCATAATGATATGTTCCAAGGCCTTACAGATGAAGCTGGTCAGGCTTATGGGTCTGTAATTTCCCAGGTCTGTTGCTAAGCCATCTTTGTGGAGAGGAATAACCGTAGCTGTTCACCATTCCGCAGGAACACAGCATATGGTAAGGCTATGATTCAAAAGGTTACTTAGTGGTGATGCTAGTTCATGTTTTAGCCTGTTTAGAAGACAGCCTGGCATGTTGTCTGGTCCCACAGAGGCTGTGATTTTTGCCTTGGACAGGGCTTTGAGGACTTGCTCTTCAGATATGCAGGGTGGGGGGTGAGTTTGGGAGAAGGTTTATTGTAAGTTAGGAGGGGATAAGGGATTGAAATTTTCACCAAACCTATCTGCTAGCAAGTTTGCTATCTCTGTGGGGTCAGTGTGTGTGATACCCTTGACCACTAGTTCTGCACGTGCTTGGGTCCTACCCTTTAGGTTACGTACGTAGCTGTAAAAGGCCTTATGGTTATCCTTGGCTAACTTGCTAAGTTTCTCTCAAAGGAGCTATTGGAGGATTTGACAAGTTGTCTTATTTGGCTGTTGAGGCTGAAGAGGGTGCTTTTCCATTGTTGGGGCCTTGCCTTTGTTTTCTTGGACAGAACTTTTTGCTTTTATTGCAAAGTTTGTTGATGCTGGATGTCCACCATGGCAGCTTGTTTTTACTTGGGGCTCTGGCTTTGATTCTTTCTGGTACAGCTGAGTTTATACACTTTTGCAAGTGATTGTACTGGGCTTTAGTGTAAGCTTTGGCGTAGGTACCACTTCCAGCTTGGGGTGGGTCTTGGAATGGATTTATACTTTCACCTAGGAGAGTATAGTTTGCCTTGGTGAAGTTTTTCACTCTGATTTCACCCTTTGTGAGTTCTGGTCTTAGTGTCAGCTCGAAGGTGAATAATTTGTGGTCAGTTTTAACTAATGAGGGTCAGACAGTTGCAGCAGCACACCTGTTTGACATGTTGGTGAGGACCAGATCTAGAATGTTTGTTCCTTTTGTCGGGATATGGACAAATTGTTCCAGGGCATTTGAATTAATAAAGTGAAGGAACTTTTGCACTAGTGAGTTACAGCTAGCGTAGGCTTCCTAGTTGATGGTGAGATCATTGAAATCCTCCATAACTAGTGTGTTTGGTAAAATTTAGATTGTCTCCAGTTAGGTCAAATATGGTCCGTGGGTGATATGACCCATGGAGGGGGATCTTTAACTGACTATGACTTGAATGGGGGTCTTACCCACCGTAACCTGGACCTGGAGTTACTCCATGAAGTTGTCCAGTCTGACTAGATCGGAGGTGAATTTTTCTCTAATATAGTTTGAGACACCACCTCCTTTGGTTTTCACATGTTCATTTTGTGGTCTAAAGGTGTGGAAAGCATTGTAGCCTTGCAAGGCCAGGGTACTCTCTGAAGCCTTAAACCAGGTTTCTGTGACTGCACAGACATCTACATCTTGTAGTGATAGAAGTGCTTCCAGGGAGTGCAGTTTTTGGTTTAAGCTTCTAGCATTTAGCAGCATGACCCTTATTTTATTTTGATTGGTTAATTTCACATTTGTAATGTTGTTTTCGAGACCTTGCCTAAAAATGGCACTACTGGTGGAGGCAAGAGCAAGTAGCCTATTTTAAGTTGAAATGCAGAGGTAGAGTGTTACATAATAACAGAAATGCTGGATAATGTTAAATCAGTACCTGGGAACACATTATATTATACCTGTCAATGGAGGTTAGAGTTAAACTGTGAACTGCTACTGAAGAATGAAATGATACAGGAGCATCAGTCAAGACCCCTGGGTTATCCATCTTGGAGATAATAAATACACTAAAATCTGTTTTACCCAGGGGTGTTTTATATGGTTAAACAATTTTCTGCCTTCAATCTCACTGTTAACTCTGGAAAATACAACATCTTAATTTATTTATTATTTATTTTACATTTGTTAACCGGGCTAGTCCAGCTGGATATATTTCTATTTTCAGTGGAGGCCCGGGGAGAAAAGCTCTTTATACTGAATTTATATGGGGCTGGAAAAGAAGAAAAGTATTAAATAACAAATAGTATATATACCCAACAACAGAGGCCAGTAAATTGCAGATCTCTTCACACATAGTTAGGTATGGCATAGATGGCATACTTTACTTACCATTCATTAAGTAACAGTATCCCTACCAAATGTAGGGAATATTAAACATATATGGGGCTCAGATACTTCATTAAAGAATTGTGCTAAGATTCAAATGGGGATCACCTTGTATAACAGATATTTATCTAAAGGAATAATCATCTTCCAAGTCCTTCAGTAGACGTCATGGAGTGTACTAATGCCTACTACCCTGGATTAACTGCAAGAAGAAAAAAAACATAACATGGAAAAGAGAGACTTTAGGAGATATATTCAAGTCACCTCTGCTGTTCTCAGCTGTCCAGTAAAGTAAGCACTTTAGAGTGACATTAGTACAGTAGATACAGAAAGATAATCCAGCAGTAAGAGGTACAGCAGATGTAGAAGCATCTAGAAAGTTATCTTCAGGGACACAGCTCACACAGCTATAACTTATTTCTGATTTCAGTTATGCTGCAAGTGTATGTTGCTCAAATAGCTCTGTCTCGATATAAGATGAATGACAGACCCTTCTGAAGCAGTACTTCCCCATATCTTTTACTGGACCCCACCTCTCACACATCAAATGCAGAATGGCCTTTCAAAATATGCTAATTGCTGGCATTATAATTATTGAAACTGGGAGAATATACAAGACCTGGAATTATCCTCCTGTCTTCCAACTAAGAGTCATAGTTGCTGCAATATCTAATTAAGTTACATAAAGTAATGTACACCTAAAGAAAGTTTTGGGTTTTTCTATTACACCCAGCTTATAACAAAATGAGTCACTGTGTTAAAGGTAGGATTGATCAATTAATGTCTCTAAACTGCACCTTCAATGTTTCTAAATGATGTCCTTAATTATTGCTGTGTTAATTCATACACTGAAATTCATCTGTATAATCTGGCTGACATACCTTAAAAGGGTGAAATCAAATCATCTGGGGTGCAGGTTATGTGAACTGTGTGCAAAACAACGACCACCATAAATAACTTTTTCTTTTATTTTTCTTTTTTCTACTTTCTCAGCTATGCTTGTTAGATTTTCTTTTAATTTTCTTTTTTCTACTTTCTCAGCTATGCTTGTTAGATTTTATCTGGTTTAACATTTGGTTGCATGCTGCTCATTTGCCTTATAGCACTAAACAAAATTACTAGTGCTAATTTTTCACATGTTCTGTTAAGCTCTGTTCTCCATTCTTATAATTTTAGTAAATTACTATTTTTTAGTATCTTTTCTTTTTTAGTGGCTGGTTTTGGCATGAGTGACATTATTTTATGTTTGTTAACTCTTGTTTTTAATGATATATCTATTTAGTAAATTTGCAGTTACTTGACTATATCTTTAACTTGAGGCATCCAAAAACTTAAACACTGGACGAAGCAGGACATTATACAAATTTTGAATGGATTGGGTGGTTATACGCTATGGCAATGAAAGTTTAAAAGTGGACTGTTTTTGTCACTTTATCAGTACTGATGAATTTCCTATCAGGAATGAAAGGCTTAACTCTAATTTGTTTTAAATGAATTCAATAAAAATCTCAAGACTGTTGCATCTTCCAGTATTTGTGTTCTTGGATTCATTGTTGATTTACTCTGGTTTTGGATATTTATCTTTAACTTGAGGAATGTCTGGAAAAAGTGGTCTTAGAACAAGTCTTCCAACATGGCTAACAGCTCAAATAAATATGAAAATGTGTTTGTCTGTAACCTGTTATATATAACTGATAGTGAATGCTACTTAAGCACTGTGTATAGTAAAGTTATATATAGATAGATATAGATATATGTATGTATATATATATATATATATATATATATATATATATTACACACACACACACACACACACACACATATATATATATATATATATATATATATATATATATATGTGTGTGTATGTGTGTGTATATATATATATATATATATCATTATATATATATATATATATGTAATATCCTTGGAGGCAAAAATCTCACTAACAGTAAACTTAGACACCAAAATTGTAATCAGTACACCACACATCACATCTCACCAAGACTATCAAAATGCACATAATCCATCGTATGCTGAGGTTCTAAAGATTAACTTGTCTAAACGTCAGAGACCTCCAAAACACAAAATAGGCACAAAGCACACTCAGCATATTAAGCTTACTTCCTCACATAGCATAAAATATGCCAAAGACAACGATGTTGAGCTTGTAAGGCAGGTATCAACCCAACCAAACATTCTTGTTATAGGAGACATCATTGTAAGACATACAGATGAGACTCTTACTAGGCTGAGCAAGGAAAGAGTGGTGGTTAATTTCTTGTCTAGTGCCCATGTCCATCAGATCATGCATGCACTGGAATCCTTGAACAACAAATACCAGTATGACTCTGTCATATTTCATGCCAATGTCAATAACTTGAGGTGTACCTCTTAGGATTGTATGAAGTGAGACATGATAGAGCTCTTAGACTATGTGTCCAAGGCATGTATGACCCTAGCATTGAGCAGCATTCTACCTTCTCCAAGGATGATGCAGTGATAAGAGAAAAAAAATAACTGACTTTAATAATTGTTTTAGTTTTTGGTCTCATTCAAAAGGGGTCCTATATTTCTCAGCCTGCGAGATATGCTAGATAGATCACACTACTTCACCAGGTATGGTCTGCATTTGTCCCCACTAAGGTTTTGATTATTAGCAAAGACATTGTCCACCTCCATAATGCCTTTTTAAGCAATGCCAGTCTGATAAGCATACCAACATAAAGAAACAATCAAAGGAAAATATGTAGGTGTGATTGATCAATGCTAGGAGCCTGAACAAGAAAGTCCACTCCATACAAGCCCGGATCACCTGGGAAGATATTGACATCTGTGCAGTGACTGAACATGGTTTAAAATAGCAGAGAGCACTCTAGCTCTGCAAGGCTATAACTCTTTCCACATGTTTAGACCAGTTGCTATGCAATTGGGGAAAAAATGTGTCACTCACATTAAGGTTGGTAAAGCAGCATGATGCACTGGAGCTTCTTCATGTCCAAATAACCATCACAAAGGTCCCATATCCCTATATTAACTAGCCATAGAACCCCTTCCATTAAAAAAGAAGGCCGCAATGGATATCTGCAGGAACTAGAATCATTCAGTATTAAACCAAGTACCATTTTCCTAAGTGATCTAAACTATCTAACTATAGATTGAGAAACCTACACCAACTGTAGTACACAAGCACTGAGATTCCTGGACTTTGTCAATACAAATGCCTTGGAACAATTAGTCAGAGTACCCATTTGGGGGAACAACATCTTGGATCTTGTCCTTACTAATATGGGAGCATCATGTATCTTCATCACTTGTTAGGTCTGACCATAAAGCAGTCTCCTTTGAAATAAAACTGAAACCAGAGATCCCTTCCACCCAAGGTACCATTATAAATTTCTTTAAGACAAATTACCTACTCCTAAGTGATACATTGGCAAGCTTCAAATCCCCACAAAACCCAGTTAACTCCAATGAATAAATAGAAATATACACCATCACACTATATCAGCATGTAAACATCTGCGTAGATGCAGCTGTACCCTACAGGAACAAGTGCAGGGCAAAGCCCAGAAGCAAACCCACTTGGTGGAACCATAATATCAACAAGTGATAAAATGGAGAAGAATTTTGATCAAAAGCAAGAAGAGTAATTCGCAGAATGTTAGAGCCCTTGTCACTGAAACAAACAAAGCCAAATTTGAGGCTAAAATAGCTACCCAAGCCAAAGTCAATTGCTTGGCATTTTTTAGTTATGTTTGTAATCTCAAAAGCACAATGCAGCAATGCTCCGAGTTGATTGTTAACAATGTTATCTACATTGAGCTTGAAGATATAGCAAACCTAATGGCCAATAAATTTAGTTCTAACTGTATGCCCTCTTCCCTTATTCTGTTCTTCAAAATATACCTGAAGCAGGCTTGCCTCCAGCTGTCACACAAGGCCAAGTCCAAAAAGTGATATCAAAAGCAAAAAATACTGCACCGATGGGTCCTGATAATATCCCTGGATGCATCTTAAATAGCATGAAGCATGATTTCACCACACACTCTAGCAAAACTGTTCAATTTCAGCCTCCATACAGGTTTTGTATCAAGTGAATGGAGGAGACCTTTCACAGACCCAGGCAATTACAGACCCATACGTCTGACCAGTCTCATATACAAAGCCACAAAAAGACGTATCATAGAATTAATCAATCTGGACATAAGGAGCCTCCAAACACTGGACCCATCTCAGTTTTGGATTCATCAAGGGCAGGTCATGATTACTCAGCTTGCTGAATGTTTTGAAAAGTTCACCAAAGCAATGGATGAAGGCAAAATGGTACACACCTCATACCTTGTCCTGGCCAAAGCTTTTGACACAATTCCCCACTCAGACATAGTAGAAAAGCTAAATAAACTGGGAACAAACCCTTATTTCACCCTCTGGATTGTCAACTGACTCACATAAGACTCAGATAATCAAAATGAAGAAACTACCTTCACAAAGAGACCAGTCACCAGTGGAGTCCCTCAGGGTTCTGTGCTGGGACCTTTCCTGTCTGGCATCTACTTTTGTGAAGTGAAAGCCATTACCAAAGGGCTCTGGCTGACTAAGTTTGTGGATGACTGCAATCTAGGAGGAGTCATTCAATCCCCAAATGACTTAGCCATCCTGCAGCAAGGTTTGTCTAAAAAAATAACTGGTGCCAAAATCCTGGACTGAAACTAAATGCCAAAAAATGCATTATTGTTTCCTTTCGGAAGTCATCTATCCAGGGAACTACTACATTGACAATATGCCCATAAGAGTTGACCTAGTTTTTTGGGATTTGGGAACTTATGTGGACACTGACCTAACTTTTGACCAACATGCATCTATTGTTGTAAGAAAGTCTTTCTATATTGCACAGCTTATACACGAAGGGATTGCGTCTAGCTCTAGGGATGTCATTGTTCACCTTTACTTGGCCCTCATTAGGCCAGTCATTGAATATAATGCTCTTTGGCATGTATCTTCCCAGGCACATGCAACAACTGGAATGCCCACTGAAATACCTTATTAAAAGGATACAAGGCCTAAACAGCATGTCCTATATGGACCTACTTAAAGTCCTGTCACTGTACTCAGTATTCTACAGGCAGCTAAGACGTGACCTGTGTCTGGTATACAAGGTATCCTCCGACCCATTACTGATGGATTTATTGCACATCAGCAAGTCAAATGACATGAGAAAAACTCAGTCTAGGGATCTAAACCTCTTCTGCAACATCAAGAAAACAGTTTGAAAGGACAGGTGTACCTCACAGAGAATACTTCTGCTGTGGAACAGACTCCCCATCCACATAAAACAAAGTTCATCCCTGTTTATATTCAAATGCAACTTAGATCTATGGATGGGAAACAGAAAATTTACCTCAGGACTTCCCCCTGTACTACTAATGGACAGAGGCAGTTTCTAAATGCTTTATCCCATGCATGGTTAATCTCAAATTATTTATAGTATGATCCCAGTTATTCTCATTAGGGTTAATATACAATTATTCACCTTGGGTTGGGTAAGGCCAATCTATAACCAAACGGGATACGCTAATTTGAGCACAAAAAGGGAAAATGACTAGGATTAAAATGGCTCACAAGGGCAACTGCCCTATACTTACGTATGAAGCTATGATTTCACTGCTTTTGGCACTTCTAATTGGCCTGTTCCTCAGTGGATTTCATGTTGTCAAGGTGGAAGAGAAGCAAAATCATCTGTTTAGTGGAGTCTATTGAGCAACCTTTAAATAGAATTTACTTTGGGATTCAGTTACTTTTGACTTGCTGAATTTCTGTTGATTTTGACTTGAGCCTGTAATACTTTAGTCTCTGATATTACTGGAAATGTAAGATATATAGATGACTTAGTGGTTAAGGTCTTCACCTCCCATGTACAAAGTACAAGGTTCGATCCTGACCTCCAACCAATGCCTGTTAGGAGTTTGCATGTTCTCCCTGTGTCTCTGTGGGGTTTCTCCCATGTTAGAAAAACATGCTGAGTGTTTCCATCTCAAACTCACCAATGAATGGAGCTGTGGGCAGCCGGACAGACTCTACATGGTGCCCTATAGGGGGAAGAGTTGTACAGACCAACCTCTTTGGGCATTTACTGTGGTGCGCCGTATCCACAAGATAGGAGAACATGGATCACAGACTGTGTGCCGTGGCAGGGCTAACCACTCGATGGTGTAAAATATGGCTCTAGGTGATTCGGTCATGTTGACTAATGTCGCCAAAAATGGGCATGGGTAGTTACCAGTGATAAGCAGGTTGAGGACCCGGCCTACTCTCACCCACGCCAAGTGTGTGCCCGCCATGAAGCCCAGCAGCCCTGGGCCAATAATCTGCTGACTGGCCGGTGTCTAGTTGCCCAGCCTGGGTTACCTGGGATAGCTCTGTTGAGCGAAAGCTGGACATAAAACCAACCAACCTGCCAAGCATGAACTGAGAATTGCTATGCTTAATGTAGGTTCACTGACAGGATTCAGCTTAGAAGTGGATGACATTATGATACGGAGGAGGCTGGACATCCTATGTATCCAAGAGACGAGATGGAAGGGCAGTGCAGCAAAGTCACTCAGCTTGGGATCCAGACTCTACTACTCAGGTGGGGGACAGGCTAGAAATGGTGTAGGAATTGTGGTGAGAGAGAGGCCTCAAAAGGCAGTGAGGGTTATCATCAGAATTAATGACAGACTCATGGCAATCTGACTCCAGTGTAATGATAGGGCAGTATTCATAATCTCAGCATATGCTCCACAGCAGGGATGTGATAGTGAAGAAAATAATGCATTCAAACAGCAGTTGCAGGACCTACTAGATAAAGCAGGACAACATGAATTGGTGTTGATAATGGGTGACTTAAATGCACATATCACGACAGACAAAGCAGGTTATGAGGACTGCCTGGGTCCACAAGGGTGGGGTAACAGGAATAAAGAAGGAGAAGACATTTTAGACTTCTCTCTGGCAAATGACTTGATAGTAGCCAACACATGGTTCAGAAAGAGAGACAGTCACAAGATCACATACAAGAGTAGCCAACATGCAACTCAGGTAGACTTCCTCCTAGTAAGGAAAAAGGACTGTGGTAGAATCCATGATTGCAAAGTCATCCCCAGTGAAACATTTGCCCATAGCATAAACCATTAATTGCCACCATCAGTTGCAAGCAGTGGTCAGAGAAGGCTCTAAGGTCAACAGAGACCAGGCTGAAGACCTGAAAGTTGACTGGAGAGAAAGTACAGCAGTTCAAGGAATTACTTGGGGCTCTAGCACCCCAAGAAGAGGAGGAAATAGGGGGAGTTGAAGAAGAGTGGCAGCGCCTAAAAACATGTGTTAGGACTACAGAAAAGATATATGGCTGAGCCAGGTATGGAAATAAGGTACATAAGAAAAGCTGGTGGTGAAATGCAGAAGTCCAGGAAGTCATCAAAAGAAAGAAGGAGTGCAGGAAGAAATGGGAGATAGAAAAGACTGACCAGGCTAGGAAGGACTACTGGTTGGCTAACAAAGAAGTGAAGAAAGAAGTTGCAATAGCAAAAATAGGGCATTGGAGTCACTCTACCAACTTCTGGAAAGTGACTCAGTAAGGGGCACAAAGAAACTATATCAGGTTCAAAGACAGAAAGATAAAGAAGATAGTCAGACACCCTTCATAAGGGATGCCAACAACAGCCTGCTTACCAGTCCACAGGACATCAAAGGCAGATGGCTGGAGTATTTCCAGCAGCTTCTGAATGAAGAAAACCGCACAGAAGCTGTACTGCCCCAGAAACAGCCTACAATTAGAGAAGAAGAGGAGCCCACCTTAGAAGAAGTAAGAACAGCACTAAGGAAGATGAAGTCAGGGAAAGCAGCAGGCTCAGATGAGGTGACAGCAGATATGATAAAGATGCTGGGTGAGATAGGGAAGAAATGGCTCCTGAGGGTACTAATAGCAATGTGGAGAGAAAAGTGTATCCCAGATGGCTGGAGAATAAATATACTTGTGCCAGTGTACAAGAACAAAGGGGACATCCACAACTGTGGGCAGTACAGAGGGATCAAACTCCTACCACAATGCATGAAAGTTCTGGAGAGAGTGATTGATAAATGGATACACAGAGTAGTAGAATGTAAGATGGGAGATGAACAGTTCAGATTCAGATCAGGATGCAGCACAATTGACCCAATGTTTGCACTGAGACAGATACTTTAGAAGAAGCTAGGAATGAGGACGGAGTCCAACTGGGCATTCCTAGACTTGGAGAAATTATATGACAAGGTCCCAAGAAAGCTAATCAGGGCGGTACTGCGGTGGTATGAAGTCCTGGAAACATTGGTAGAATTAGTGCAGGCTATGTACAAGGACCCAGTGACTCAAGTACGAACAGTGTTCAGCCTCACAGAGGGGTTCCCAGTGGGAGTGGGTGTACATCGGTGTTCAGCTCTGAGCCCACTGCTGTTCATACAGGTGATGGACTACATTAGCAAACTGGTTGGAGGGGACAGACAAACAAAGCTGCTGTATGCAGACGATGTAGCAGTACAGGCAGACTCTGAGCTAGAACTTCAGCAAAGGATAGGAGAATGGAATGCAAATCTGAAGGCACATGGGATGAAACTAAGCACAGATAAGATGGTGGTAATGGCAGCAAACTGGGGAAATCAGAAGAAGCTGAGAATAGAGATAGAAGGGAAGATAGTGGAATCTGATCTGTAGTGCACATGCAGACCTGTTACTTCCACCCTGAGATAAAGCAGCGTTTGAGGTACGTTTATCTTTATCCTTCCTACTGGCTGTACTTAGGGTTCCAATTTGTTATACTTTGCAGGTCAGTGAGATCCATCTTTTCTTGGTCTATTTAGGATGATGTATGCAGATGTGAATCCAGTTGAAGAAGCTTGCAATTATCTCTTTGCTCTGCATGATGTTTATATCTTTATAATGGAGGTGGCTCAGTGGACATTTTGATGATCATCTTGTGGTAGCTGTTTCTTCTGCCATCTCCATTATTCATTATTCATGTAATTGTTTCAGAAGCAGGCTTCAGGTGTCCCAGGTAGTCAATAGATTTGCCAACTCTTTTGATTATGTCATGAAAGTAGAGTCAAACTGTAGGTTTCTCCTCATTTACCATTTCTCAGTTATGGTATGACATTCACACAAAAGTTTACTGACCTGGTGGCTCTTGGTAACATCAGCATATGGATAAATGGTGAGTCAGTAGCTCTTGCTGAATAATCCATTTGCATTGTTTAGGGTTTGGGGTTAGTTCTAGTGCTTACTCTTATAACACTTGACTTGATAGTCGTACTGGATATGAAGGCCTCTTACTTGGTAATGGAACCTATTTCACTGTCCATTCACCTTCTGATTCAATTTGTTCTCAAGATGTCTCATGTTTGTCTCATTCCTTAGCTACTGCCATGTAGAATTTATTCTAAGGATTTATCCTGTTGTCTTTCTTTGACACATCTTCATTACCATTTGGATGACAGTGTAACCTTGTCCACATGAGTAGGACAATGACTGTGACAGGTCCCTTACCACATGTTTGGATGTACTTGTTCATTGTTCTGTATATCCTCTCCCTCTATGGATATTGGAATTGTAAACTGACTAAGCTGTGCTTCTTGCAACAGTAAGGAATAGGTTTAGAGAATCATGGAAGGCATGTTGATCTTTGGCATGACAGATTGGGCCTGGATAAACACTGTCCACATTACCAGGCCGAAATCTCTGTTATAAAAATAAATGTGCATATATCCCGCATGCAGCTAACTGACTGGTCATGTCTTACCACCTGTAAAACCTCTACATCACAAAACTGTGTGACAACAACCGCTCATTTTTTTCAAAGACAAGGTTGCCACTATTAGATTTACAGTCCCTCGCTCTGATTCCATGGCTGCACATTTGTCAAAGATAAATTTAGGTCTTCTTGTTCTTAGATGGCATTGCATATTCCTGATACACTCATGGATTTGATATCAGGAATGCAATTTACAACTTCTAGCCTAAATTCATGTCCCTTTGGACTTGTTGCATGTCTAAATGCTCTGAGATTAGTTATTTATCAGCTTTAGAAATTCACCTTGAGATCTGACAATTCCCTCTTGTGCTGAGGTTGCTTTAGTTACCCTGAAGCTGAAGAACCATATTTGGAAAGCAACATTTCTGATCATTTCTGCATATCTTAAACCCCAGGTTATCATGAAGGTAGGTCCTTTACAACTTGAAGTTCAAGTAACATTTTGTGAGCTGTTGGGCTCAAGTCAGTAAGGTTTTCATCCTGAACATGGTACTGAGAGAGTTTTTATTGCAGTAGTACATAATCTGTAGAAAAGGGAAACAATTTTATTCTCTACTGTCCCTTGACCATTCTGCTGCATTTGACAGTGTGGGTCATGATATCCTATTAGAACATCTACCTTCTTACTGTAATTTCTCTTGTACGTTTGAAGATTGGTTTGATTTTTACATTAGCATTACATTTAGTGCAGACACAAACAGCCTTGTCAATACGACTATTTAAGTGGGAGTAGAAATCAGAGGGATATATGACGGCTTTAGCAATTGGATCCATCTGAGGTACACCAGAAGTTATTTAGGTCATCAAGTAACTGAAAAAGTTTTGATTTTGAAAAGTCCTAAAATGCAGAGCAATCTAGAGAAGAATCACTAGGTTGAAAAGAGATGGTCACTAGCTTATAGTTTGATTTAGCAAGTCAGAATGATAAATATGGAGATATGCAAGAAATGGCCATATTTGTGAGGACTAGATCAGGGAAACTGGGGCACCTAATAAGATGTTTAACAGTTTGTAAAAGAGAGTTAGCATTTTTAATGTACAAAAAGTGTTGAGCATGCCAGCCATTGGCAGTGTAGGTCAACCAGTTTATTGATGGATAGTTGAAGGTCCCCCAGTAGAAAGGTGTTGGGTTTAATGGGGATTTTGTCTAAGGTGTTATGATAGCTATCATGCTTAAAAGGGAGAGCAAACTATGATGTTATTAGTCATGTTTATGGTTATTTGAGCATGTAGGAGTTCAGATGTAGTAGCCCCAGGAATATGTCATGAAGTGATGTTTAACAATTACTGATACTCATCAAAAATTGCCAGTAGGTCTGAAGACAGGATTGACACTATACCCAGGGTAGGGGGTCTTTTCATTTCTCTGAAACCATGTTTCTGTAACTACACATATATGAATTTGTTTGATATGTAGGAGAGCTTCCAGTTTGTGCATTTTTAAGACTTCTGGCATTGAGTAGAACCACATTAATGTGTCACTAATTAGAATTTACTAGCTTGGAATGGCCAACAAATGGACTTTGCCTAAAAAGGCATTATGGGAGCAGCAAAGGTTTTAGCCAGAATGCATAAGCCTTGGTAAGAGAGGAACAGACTGTCAGTAGCAAAGCAGGAAGGCTTGCCAGCTATCTCCTCCCAAGCTGCCACATACTAGATCTCCTTAGAATGACACCATCTACATAGCTAATTATTAAAGACAATTCACTTGGTATCATTGTGCGTAATGGCAAAAGTGCTGCTTAAGACCTGTGTCTTTTCTGCCTCAGACACATGCATAACAAGCTCAGTCATATCCTTCTACATGTCCTTTTGGGAAAAGCACCTAATGGATTCACCACAACATAGCTATGTGTCAGTGGCACAACAGGTAGCACACTCACATTTGGTGCAAAAGGCTGTAGGTTCTATTCCCACACCAGGTAAATTGATTATTGACACTGTATTGCTGCACATAAGTGGGGGTGCTGCACTCTTTATTTGGATGGGATTCTAAATCAAGGCTCCATCTACATGAATTGTGGATAGCTCTGTTGGAAGTAAAATATTCCATGGCACCTATCTGAAAGAGTAGGGGGTCCTTTATTTATAACATACATAATTAGAAAACTTATATACATATATACAGCATATACATTATTTGCATATCTTACTAAGATAAGATTTTTCATTTACTTCATTACTACACAAAAAATGCTTTCAGTTATAAGACCCCCACTCTGTTTTCCATAACCCAGATCTTATTTTTTTAACATTGTAGCTAAATCCCATTTTTCATTAAACAAAATTTCTTTCACTCTGATTCCAAATCAACCTTATTATACAAAACATTTAAATCAGTTTTGTACATAATTTATACATTTCCTTTGTAATAATATCCATTATCAATTATATCCATAGTTATATCATTCACATTTGAAAATCCATCTAAATACCTCATCTCAACAATCTTCTTCTATAATGTTTTAATTCTTCTGCATCCTAAAAACATGTGCTCACTAGGCTCACATTCTTTACAGTAAATACTTATTCTGTCTGTCTTCATTTTATATGGCATATTTGCTTTTACTGGAAGCTTTTGTATACATCTCCATAAAGAAAGCTTGACATTCTACTAATTCCTTACATCTTCCCATTCTAGCCTGTATCACCGCAATTTTTTTCTTTTCACAGCTCCTTCCTTGGATAACACAAAAATATTTATTCATTATATTATAATGAAATGTTTTTCTATCATTCTCCATCTTATCAATGTTTATTTTCCATAATAATATTTTTGTCTTGATAATTATTTATTTCCTGATTGGACCATAACCTCTTTATTTTATTATTTAAAATATATGGCCATTCTTCTTTATATTTAAACTTCAAGATTCATGTTAATAATGAATTATCATTACCCTTTAAACATTGCAGTACTTTATATAATAGTAATCAGGCTGAATAAACTATAGGATTAATCAACCCTAATCCTGATTCTTCTCTTTTAACATACAATACACCTCTCTTTACAGGATTTAGCCTGGATCCCCAATTAAAGGAAAAAAAATATTGTAAACATCCTTCTCAAACAAAATGGGGATACTAAAACACTTGCTAAATATGACATTCTACCGTAAAAGAATAAATCTAACTAAATTTCTCTTTTGACAAATGAAATCTCTCAAACTTATACATATTTTTTATAATTTCTATTTCTTCTTTCTATAATTGTAGTGTGTTTTGCTGTTTTCCAAAATATATACCAAGCACTTTTATGTTTGTGAAGTTAAACTTAATACATTCTGTCAAAACCTAATCCTTGACTTTTTTATTTATATGTAAACCTATCATTTTGAAATAATCCTGTAAATACTTTATTACTTTGTTCATTCCTACACTTTTCTTGTAACAAGTATAATATTATCTGCATAAAATAACATAATTGACATAACTACCACTTCATTAGAAATATAATTCCACCTTTCTATTATCTGTCTATATATGTGGATACTACATTCATTACTAATGCAAATAATTTGCAACACAAAGGACAGCCTTGCCTTATGCCCCCCTGAATGACTATTTCTTGACTTAACCATTTACCAAAGCCCTAAACTATGTGCAATTTATAAGCTGTCATACATACCCTTATAATCTTGTAACTTATGTTATATGCTTTCAATATTTCCAATAGCACATTATGTTGAATAGAATCAAATGCTTTACTTACATCATCTACCATAATTTTAACTTGATTATTTCTGTGTAAAACATCATCTACAAACTCACAAATAATTAAGAGCAACTCTTGCACTCTTTTTCATTGTATACCATATAGATTTCCTTGTATAACTTTACTTATTTTACCTTCTATTCTTCTCTGTAGAATCCTCACAAACTCTTTATAATCTGTATTATTCAAAACTATCAGTCTCCAATTCTGCATCTCATCTTTGCAACATTTCTTCCACATAAATTTAATTACTCCACTTTATAATTCTTTATATTGAAATCCTTTGTCTAACCATTCACTTACTACCATTACAAAATATTTTTTGTAATCCTGACAAATTTTTTATGCATCCTGTATTCTCTTCTCTCTGGAGCAGCTGCTGATTCCAGATTTACTACCTTTAATACATTTTCTAGTTCTTTCACCACAATATCCCTTTCCATCTCCTTATGATCTTGCACTAGAAAAAAAATCGACTTTCCATTCATTATAAGTTTGCATAATTTGACATTTAAATAATTCTTTTATACAATTATCTACTGTTTCCATAATTTTATTCTATTATATATTCTATCAGCTGTATCCTTCATTTATCTCATTATACTATTATTATCTTTAATGAATTTACTCAAATATGGAACAACTTCTTTTTTTTCCCTGACGGAAATATCTTTGTTTATACAATACATGTTTTATCTTAACTTTATTCAAATTATTTAATTCCTGTTCTTTGATAAAAAAAAATAATTTTTTAGACTGTCAAATGTATTATTACTTAACTTTTTATACTTCATTTTTTCTTCCTTTTTATTTTCTTGTTCGCATTATATCGAATATTTTTATACTTTGTTTAAAACACAACCACCATTCTGACCAATACTTATAAAATTCTTTTACCTCTATATGGTCCTTCCACAGTTTTAATACGATAATGTAATTTTTCCATATTTCATATCATTTAACTTTATTTATTCTTTTAATCCATTTCCTATTTTTATATATTTATCATTCCCTTTTACTCTAATCGAAATTGCCCTGTGATCAGAAAATCCTGTTAAAAAAGGCTTCTTCAACTATTAACAACCCAGTACACACAACTGGTGTCAGAGCCATGGACTAAAACTAAATGCCAAGAAATGCATAATAGTATCTTTTGGGAAGTCATCCTTCCCTGTTAACTATAATATTGACAACACACCCCTTAGAGTTGACCCAGTAGTAAGGGACTTAGGGACACACATAGATAGTAATCTAGCCTTTGATCATCATGTAGTAATCTAGCCTTTGATCATCATGTGTCTACAGTGGTGAGGGAATCATTCTATACTCCGCAACTTATAAACAAAGGTATGGCATCTAAGTCCAAGGAAGTCATTGTTCCACTGTATTCGGCATTCATCAGACCTATCATTGAGTACAATGCCCCCATTGGTATGCACCTAACAAGGCATATCCAACAATTGGAATGTCCACAGGGGTTCCTCACTAAAAGAAAACAGGGCATAAGTTGAATGTCCTATGCAGACTGTCTCAAGGCCCCAGCCCTGTATTCTGTCTCCTACAGGCTTCTGAGGGGGAGATCTATGCCTGGCATATAGGGCATTGTCAGACCCCACTCTGATGGGCCTCCTGCATATCCACAAATCAAACAGCACTGGAATTACCCATTCTAAGGACTTAAACCTTGCCTGTGATATAAATAGGTCCTCATGGGTGCCGGAACCATAGAGCGAGGGGGGAGGGGCGCCCCCTCACTTTTGCAGCCTACAACGTCTCAACCATCCTGGGTGTGCAATTGTGTCAGCTTTGCAATGTCCCGAATGCACACCTGTTTGAATACATGTTGCAGGAGGATTTACTTAGCAGGAGTATTGAATTTCTTTATGGACTGTATTTTCTTTCTTCTAAGTGCAGAGCCACAATACAGGATGTCACAGGAGGATTTCTTTATGGACTGCAGAGCCGCGTATTCAGATTCTTTCGAACTGCCATTCAGGCAGAGTGGTGTGTAAGTTGCAGTCCACTGCTGCTGCATTTAGGTAACTGACTTAGTAACTGTTCTTTCTGAAGTGTCATTTGCATTTAGGGAGTGTGTGTGTGTGTGTGTGTGTGTGTGTGTGTGTGTGTGTGTGTGTGTGTGTGTGTGTGTGAGAAAATGCCCCCAACAGGATACATCTGGTGGCTAGAGGTACACAGGCTCAAACCTTGCACCATGAGTGCAGGTAAAAAGAACCTAAAGTCCCTAGCCACCATCACTTGTGAATTTATGCCTCACATTTTTGTTTTGTTCTGTTCCTCATTAAATCTCTGGTTTTCAGGAGCAGTAAAACAAAACCTTTTATGCTAGCAATTTTCTAAGTTTATAAGATCAGTATTTGAAATGTGTCCCTATTTTGGGGCTGTATTCCCCCATTATTGGCTTTGTTCTGTATTTTTGTGCTAGGAGGTTGAGAGCTATGGTGAGAAGTGAGAACTGAATTCATTAAATGATAGCCATTTAAGTTTGTCTTCCTGTCTTTCAGGAAACTGCTGATTTAGCTTAGTGGTATGTTGTTTTGACTGTAGTGCACAGGGTTCTGGGTTCAAGACTTGGCAGTGAAATGTACAGTGGTAACACAACATTTTATGCAAGCAACTTTCCAAAATTATACAAGCAATGTTTAAAATGTGTCCCTGGTGTTTGACCTTTTGCCCCCCCAAGTGAAAATAAGTGCAAGAAGCTGTGAAACATACCTATGGCTTACACTACTGTGATTCTGTATTTGTGTTTTTATATATATAATATATATTGTGTGTAGAAGTAGACTGTTAGCATGGAAATGTTCTGAATAGGGCAGTTTTATTGTTATTGGTGCATGCATTTTGCTTCATTGCCTGTTGGAAAAATGTTCAAACAATAAATTTAAAATGCGCTCTAACTTAAGTCTAACAAGTGTGCTGTATTATACAAGGAATATAATTTAATAAAGTCAGGAAGGTGTATCAAAGAACGCATGTATGTTACTTGTTTTGTGCGCAAGGGGCCTCTGATTTGAAAACATCCCAAAGGTGATCTTTATCCACCACTGGCCAAATGCATTTTCTTTGGATGTGGTGTGGGTTTTAATGCTGTTTCAATGAATGTGAGTTTCAAAGGCAGGGAGGTTTTAATGCCAAGTCTATTTTCATTGTGAGACAGTATTGCTTTGTTTAGAAGATATCTGTTAGTGTTTGTGCATTGTGCTATAAAATGTAAAAAAAAAAAACATAAAATCCATAAATGCAACTTGGCTTTAAGAATGGGCAATAGAAAATGTACTCCAGGATTGTCCCTCATGTCACTAATGGATATAGGCAGTTTCTAAATGCTGCATCCCCTCAAATTATCTATGGAATGATCACAGTTATTCTTACTAGGGCTAATATACAATTATCAGCCATGGGATAGGTAAGACCAATCAGAAAATATTAATTCAAGAATCAAGTACCAAAAGGGAATTGGCTAAGCTTAAAAAGTTGTCCAAGTGAACCTATGTTGTGGTAGTAAATAGTTATAAAGAATTGCCCTTTTTAGCTCACGAAGTGCCCTTCTCACCCCCCCCCCCAGTCTTCAACAGCTTCCGGCACCTTTGTAGGTCCTGCTGGAGAGAGAGGAATGTATCCCAGAGACTACCATGTCTATGGAACAGGCTCCCCATCAATGTGAAGCAGAGTTCCTCCCTAACCCAATTCAAGTGCAACTTGGGCATTTGGATGGGAAACCAGAAATTCATCCCTGGTTTGGCAACTATGTCTCTAAAGGGCACAGGTAACCTGTAAATAGTTAATTTCCCAAACCTCTGCTTATACTTATCAAGGGTATCAGAACTTGTCAGAGATTTGGGATGCATGGCTAGGCTTAAAAAGGCCCTTGTGGTCGTTAGCATAGTAAACACCTATGAACCTAAGTAGATATTAAGAAATAATGTATTTCCATTCTGTGTTCTCCTCTACTATGCATCCAGGTGCTCTTATCCTAAATTCTCAGTTGTCCATATCTTATAATATCCAACAATGGTTTAACATTGTAATCTTTCTTTCTATGACCTGTTAGATTACAATTCACCTACCATAATTATTTCCATGTTTATGGCAACATACTGAATTAAATTTTTGAATATATCTTCTCTTTCTTTTTTGTTACATACTCATAAACTTCAATAACTCTTAAAGTCTGTTCTTTCCATTTTACATCAATAATAGTAATTCTACCCATTATAACATAAGTAATATCTAGAACTTTTATCATCTCTTTATACAAAATAAGTATTCCTGAACAGGTTGCTTTGGTTAAATTCCAAATTACATTAGTTAGGTTCATATGTTCATAGGCAGGTACTAGGCTATCAGCCCTGGGGCCTATATAAGCCTAGCCAAAAAGGTTCCCTGGCTTTTGCCACCCAAGAAAATTATTTTCCTGTGCCCCTGTCAAGCAGTGCCACAGAAGTGATCCCTGGGGTGAATTTTCTATTTCCCATCCAGTCGTCAAGGTTTTTATTAAAGAGGGCCAATGAGGAGCTTTGCTTGACATGAATGGGTAGTTGCTTCCAGAGTATGGGAAGTCTCTGGGACAGGAATCAAGCCCTCCAGCATGTTCTTTTTATTGTGGTGACAAGGATTAAGTCCCTGGAGCATGTGGTTTAGAGAGGTTGGAATTTCTTTAAGTGTAGCGTGTCTCAACAGCTCTGGGTTTGACACAGCTTTGTATGTTAGGCAGAGATCGCCTCTGAGTAGGCGATATGTGATGGAGTAGAGCTGGAGTTTTTTGAGTCGGTCTGCATATGGCATCTGTTTGAGGCCGGTAATCCTCTTATTGAGGTATTTCTGTGGCCTTTCCAATTGTTCTAGGTGTCTTGTGAGATACATGCCAAACGGGGCATTGTACTCTATAATGGGTCTGATGAGGGATGAGTAGAGAGGAACAATGATCTCCTTTTTTCTAGAGGAGAACCCTTTTGTAATGAGGTGTGCCATGTAGAAGGATTTCTTGACTACTGTGGTGATGTGGTTATCAAAGGAGAGACTACTGTCCACCTGTGTCCCGAGGTCTCTTATCACACTTTCAGTGTTTAGTGAGCTACTGCCTATGTGGTAGTTCATGGGTACTGAGTTTTTCCCAAAGGGGATGACAATGCACTTCTTGGCATTGAGCTTGAGGCTGTGACTTTGACACCAAGCATCTGTCTCTGTGTGGCCCTTTTGTAGAATGTCTACATCATTAGGCGATTCTATTATGGCTCCCAGTTTGCAGTCATCTGTGAACTTTGTTATCCAAAGACCGTCTGTGTTGGCCTACACTTCAGAGAAGTAGATGCCGAACAGGAGTGGCCCCAGGACTGAACCCTGTGGTACTCCACTCATCACTGGTCTGAAGTCGGACTTGGAGTTGGCTACTTTTACTGTGTGGGTTCTGTCAGTGAGCCAGTTGGCCACCCATCTTGTGATATAGGGATTTGTTCCCAGTTTACTGAGTTTATCTATAATTCCAGAGTGGGGGATAGTATCGAAAGTCTTGGTGAGGTCAAGATGTGTGCACTACCTTGCCCTTGTCTACAGCTGTAGTGACTGCTTCAGAAGTCAATCAAGTTTAGTAGACATGAGCTACCTTTTACAAACCCAAACTGAGTGGGGCTCAGGGTTTGGAGGTTACCTATGTCTTTGTTTATAAGCTCCAAGATGATATGTTCCATGGCCTTGCAGACCAGGCTCATCAGTCTAATGGGTCGGTAGATTCCAGAGTCCATGGTGGCACCCCCTTTATGGAGTGGGGTAACCATCACTGTGCACCATTCAGTAGGCACATAGCCTGAGGTGAGGCTATGATTGAACATGGTACTTAGTTGGGGTGCCAGTTCGTTCTGTAGTTGGTGCAGTGCAGCCTGGGATGTTGTCTGGTCCCGTGGATGCTGTGTTCTTGGCTTTGGAGAGTGCGGTCTTTACTTGTTCATCTGTGATTACAGGGGCTTTGCATGCTTCCGTATTAAGATGGGCCCTTTGGAGGATGAGAGGGGGGTAAAGTTAGCACTGAACCTATTGCCAGGATGTTGGCAATATCAGTTGGTTCTGTATATTTAGTGCCATTGTGGTATAGCTCAGAGCAGATCTGAGTGTTGCCATTGAGTTTCTTGACATAGCTGTAGAATGCTTTGTGGTTGTCAGTGGCAATTTTATTTTCATAACTGGCTTTGGAGGATTTTGAGGGATCTCAGCTTCTTCCTGAGACTGACCAGGGAGTTCCTCCAATCTTGGGATTTTTACTCTTTTTTGCAACAGCTTCTTCCTTCTGTTGCAGAGTTTGTTTATGGCAGGGTACCACCAGATTGGCTTCCTGTTTTTGGAGGATAGCGTCTTGGTTCTGTGATATTTCAGTTTGATACCTTTCTTCTTCAGTTAGAAATCTAAAATCTTCCAAAATAATAATATCACTATCCTGTTGTTTGCATTATTTAATAATACTTATTCTTCTTACTAAACTTTTTAAACTATTAACATTTATTGCTAAAATGATACAAGTAGCAATGTCTTATTTGTTTATTTTTTCTGTTTTTCTTTCTTTGTATCCTTTTCCTTTCTTTTTTCTTTTAATATCACCTTCTATAATTTTCCTTTTCTCTCCCAAACCTTTTTACAAATAGAATTTCTTTTCTGTTTCACTAAATTCCATTTCATGTTTTCAGTATCACTTACATTTGAACCTTCTTCTTCTTCTGTTATTTTTTTTATTTCTTCATTATTAGATTCTTGACTTTTTTCACATCCTGGAATATTTATCTGTACTAGTTCTACTTGTATAATTACAACCTCCGATTCTATCTCTTCATGATTATCAACCTTTTTTTGATCTTCTTGTGTATCTATTATTTCTGACTTTATCTCAGCTCAGTCTGTTCCTAAATGTCCTAATTTTTTTTTACATTTACAAGATCTTAACTCACAATTCTTCATATCATGTCCCATCTTTCAACATATATAACATTTTCTTTTTTCTCAATTATTAATCAAATGAACTGTTTTACCTCAAAGAAAACAAGGTTTTGGTTGACCCAAATATCGCACCATACCTTTATCCCCTTCCACATTTATAAGACTAGGAATGTGCACAATTTTCTTTTTCTACATTCAGTATCACAAGACAATCCCATGCCCCTGTCCACAAATCCCTCTTATTATACACTTTAGAAATGTTTAATGCATCTTTACATACTTTTAATAAATGTCCTTTTAAAGTCTCTTTTTCTACTTCATTTCTAAATTGTATATGGATCTTTTTCTTCATCTCTCTATGAAAAAGTCTGTAAAACATATTGATTCCAAGGAAACAGTCCTTCTTTTTCATAGTCACCTAAAATTGTCTCCATCAATTGACCAGTTTCAAAAATAATGTCACAAAAAGTCTCTTTATTTATATGTATAAATGTTCTTACCTCATTTGCTTTAGTTCCTAAAGGTGCACTTATTATTTCCCATACTTTATATCTATCCAGTTCAGCATCCTGTTTTTTTTCTGTTCTTGTTGTAAACAACTTCTTTTTAACAAAAGTCTCTTTCTTCTCTTCTTTTTCTTTTTGTGCTCTTGTTTTTACCTTCTCTGCATATGATTTTTTTCACTGTAGATTTGGATTATTGATCATCTTCTAGTTGTATTTTCTCCATTATTTCACCACAGGAAATGTTGTTTCTACTTTTCCGCTCACTCATATTTGCTAAATCCAAAAGTAAGTCATCCTGCAACCCTCCCAACTGGAGAGTTGTAACAACATAAATTTGTGTTGAATCTTCTTCCCTAAGAAAATTCTGCTGAAAAATAGCTTTTGAATCCATCACCCCCATGACCATTTTTTTCTCTGCAATAACATGCTTTTGAGAAGGCTTGACTGCCTTCACATCCTTGCTGCATACAACTCCTTTCTTTACAGGTTTGCCTGCATTTACTTCACAGATGTGCTTCTTCAATATAACTTCATTGCTCCACTTCTCCTTCTCACTTTCTGCTATTAATTTACTTTTTCTAAGTGAATCCTAGTCACCACCACTCATGATAAATTCCATCTTGTTTTCCTACTTCTCTGAGCTGCATTTGTACTTGGAAGCAGGAAGCACTATCGTAAACAGTGTCCCCATTCGAAAAGAGTAGGGGGTTCTTTATTTACATAATCCATAGATATTTACACACTCAGTTACATATTTATATTAAATATTCATGTTTGCAACTATTTACAATATATATATACATATGCTATTTTCAAATCACATCCTCCTTTTTCATTTTGCTTCATCATTAGAAGCACATACATATTACTTTTTTGACCCCCCCATTCCAATTTCCACAACCAAAACCTTATTTTTTCAACATTATTGCTAAGTCCATTTTTTTTACTTGATTTCCTTAACCCTGTGATTCCAGATCAACCATAATATGGGAAACATTTTTTTATCGAGATTTTCAACCTCTTTCTTACATTTGTGCCTATAGTAACCAAATTCAATCATGTCCATATTTAAATTCCTTATATCATTAAAGTAATTAACATATTTTCTCTATATAATATTTCCTATAACAATTTTACCCTTTTACATTGTATGAAAACACGTTCACAAGTTTTAAATTCATCACATTATACTCTGTCTTTACTACTTTTATATAGGTTCATAGGTTCATAGGTTCATACTAGGCTATCTGCCCTGGGGCAATTATAAGCCTAGCCCGATTCTGTATGGCTTACGCCACCCCTTGATTTGAGTATACTGTGCCCTTTTTAAGGTTTAGTTTACTGTGCCTCTGTCTAATAGTGACACGGGAGTAATCCCTGGGACAAACCTATGATCCCCCATCCACTTATCGAGATTCTTCTTGAAGAGATTCAGTGAGCTGCTCTGCCTCACATGAACTGGAATTCTATTCCAGAGCGAAGGAGCCTCTGGGTTATGAACCTGTCCTCCAGCAAGTTCTATTTATTTCTGTGCTGAGGTTCAAGTCCCTCGAGCGTGTGGCTCTAAGAGATTTAGATTTACTGAGGTGGAGCATGTCCATTAATTCTGGATTTGACATAGCTTTGTATGTCAGGCATAGATAAGCCTCAAGTAGGCGGTATGCAACTGAGTAGAGCTGGAGTTTTTAACCGAGCAGCATATGGCATCTGTTTGAGACCCTTGATCCTCTTGGTGAGATACTTTTGGGGTCTTTCTAATTGCTGCAGGTGTCAGGTAAGGTACATCCCAAAGGGCATTGTATTCTATGATGGGCCTGATGAGGGATGAATAAAGGCACGATTACCTCTCTTGATCTAGATGTGAAACCCTTCGTGATGAGGTGGGCTATGCAGAAGGTCTTTCTAACCACTTTGGCAATGTGGTTTTCAAAGGAGAGATTGCTATCAACTTGGGTCCCCAGGTCCTAATAACTTTCTCTGTACTTAATGGGTTTCCGCCTATGTGGTAATTTGTGGGCACATTGTTTTTGCCAAAGGGTATGACTATACATATTTTGGCATTTAGCTTTAAACCATGGCACTGGCACCAGTTATCTGTCTCTGTGAGACCTTTTTGAAGGATGTTTGTGTCAGCTGGAGAGTTGATTATGGCGCCCAGTTTGCAGTCGTCTGCGAACTTGGTGAGCCATAGTCCTCCCACGTTTGCCTGTACCTCGGAAAAGTATATACCGAACAAGAGTGGTCCCAGGACAGAACCCTGTGGGATGCCACTTGTGACCAGTTTCGAGTCTGACATGGCTCCAGCAACTCTCACTCTGTGGGTTCTGTCTTTGAGCCAGTTTGCAACCCATCTTGTGACATAGGGGTTTATATTTAAGCTGGATAGCTTATCTATGATGCCCGAGTGGGGTATTGTGTCAAATGCCTTTGCAAGGTCCAGATAGGCTGTGTGGACTACCTTCCCTTCATCTATGGCTTTGGTGACTGTTTCAAAAGAAGTCAACCAGGTTCAAAAGGCAGGATCTGCCCTTGACAAAGCCGAACTGGGTAGGATCCAGTGTCTGTAGGTCCCCAATGTCTTTGTTTATGAGCTCCATGATGATCCTCTCCATAGCCTTGCAGACTAAGCTAGTCAGGCTTATGGGGTGATAGTTTCAGGGTCCGTGGAGGCTCCACCTTTGTGGAGTGGGACCACTGTTGCTGTCACGCCATTCTGTGGGCACATATCCTGTAGTGAGGCTGAGATTGTATAGCTGTTTTATTTGAGGATTAGTTCCTCTTGTAGTTCATGTAGGATGCAACCTGGGATGCCATCTGGTCCCATGGAAGCAGTGTTTTGCTTTGGAGAGGGCAGCCTTCACCTGAGCATCTGAGATGTTTGGGAGGCAGCCCTCTGCCGGGATAGATACTTGCTCTTTTGGGGGGAGGGAGAAGTTTGCACTGAACCTGTCTGCCAGGATATTGGCGATGTCTGTGGGTTCAGTGTATTTTTTGTCGTTTAGAATCAACTCAGAACAAGTCTGGGAGTTGCATCCCAGGTTTCTAACATAACTGAAAAAGCCTTATGATTGTCTTTGGTGTCCTGTGCAATTTTTCTCTCGAAGCTGGCCTTGGAGGATTTTATGAGGGATCGTAATTTTTGCTAGTACTGATCAGAGATGCCTTCCCTATTAGGGATTTTGCTCTATCATGTAGTAGCTTCCTCCTTCTGTTGTACAGTTTATTTATGGAGGGGTCCACCAGACTGGACGCCTGCCTTTGGATGATTGGGTCTTGGTTTTGTTTGGGATAGCATGATCCATGCATTCCTGGAGATGTCCGTAGAATGCATTTATATAGGATTCTGCAGTTTGGGCTGTAGTTTCCACTGGCCCTGGGGCCTTGAAGGATTCCACTTCGGTTTTGAGAAGTGAGAAGTTCGCTTTGAGAAGTTTTTCACTGTGGTTTTCTGAGCTGGGGGTGGGGTCAGGATGTGGATATCCAGTGAAATTAATTTATGGTCTGATCTTACCAATGAGGGATATACTTCTGGTGTGGAGCATAGAGTCCCCATGTTGGTAATGATCAGGTCTAGTATATTGTCCCCTCTTGTGGGAGTAGTGACTAGTTGTTCCATAGCATTTGAGTTTATAATTTCCAGGAATCTTTGGGCTAAGGTGCTGGGGCTTGAATAGTGCTTCCAGTCAATGTTTGGGTAGTTGAAGTCGCCCAATATAATGGTGTTCGGATAGATCTTTATGTTCTCCAATGTTTTTGTAAAATTTATGTGGGTTATGGCTATATTTATCCTGTAGGTTTTGTAATAGTTAGACTTGTCTAGTTTAGTTAGTCTCTTGGCTATATTACGTAGTTCTGTATACTTTGACCTTAGGATAGTGTTAGAATCTTTGTGGGAAGCTATCCAGAGTTTGTCCCTTTCTTTCATTATTTTTTGTCTCTTTGGTGAGCCATGGGGCTTGGTGGGTTTTGTCCTGATGGATCTAGAAGGGGCATGATGGTCTAGGATATGTAGGAAGGTAGAGTTAAAGTATTGTACAGCTTCATTGAGAGGTAGTTGTTTAAGAGGAGCCAGTTGCAGCAATTTAGTGCTTTATTAAAGTCATTGGCTCTGAAGCTTTTTATTACGTATTATTTTTAGTAGAAGTAGGTTGGGTAGGTGTTGGGTCTTGCTCCTTATTAGGTAGGTGGGTTGATGGTCACTTAGACTGTCAGGTAAACAGCCAGATTGATGTACAAAAGTGGGGTGAGATACCAGAATCCAATCCAAAACGGATTGACGTTTGGTTGTTTTGTCTGTCCTAGTGGGGTTGTGATTATTTGGGAGAACCCATAAAGGTTGATGTGCTCTGAGGGATAATCTTTGGAGCAGTTGGCCCAATCTATGTTAAAGTCACCTAGTAGTATTGTTTCATAAGGAGGGAGAGTGACAACCAACTTAACATGTTTTCCATAATGGGATTGTTGTTACCTGGGGTATATATGCCCCTCGATGATTATTTGTTTGTTTGGGTTTAATTTAAATTTCGCTAGGATAAGTTCTACGTTGTTGATTTCTTCATTATTATAGTCAAGTAGTTCTAGTGAGAGGTGGCTTTGGAATAGAATTGCTACACCACCACCCTTTTTACCTTTCCTGTCTTTCAAGATATCATAACCTGGGGCTATGATCTCATTATTGTGGTGATCAGGTTTAAGCCATGTTTCTGTTAGTACCACTATGTCAGGTTTGTATAGTGCTAACAAGGCATGCAGGTCATGTATTTTGTTTAGTATGCTTCTTGCATTGATATTTAGGAGGAGGAGAGATGCTTTGGGCTTGAAGAAATGGGGAGTTGGTAGCTTTATTTTGGCTTCTTCTGTTGAGGTAGGGCCAGGATTTGGGTGAATGTCTCCACAGCAGGAGAGTTTTAGGAGTAAGTTTAAGTATAGTTTGGTGAGTTTATTCCGAATTTTAGATAACTTGAATGAGGTATGGGTGTAAGGTTTTATTGCTAATTTGTTATAATAGAGAGATGGGGTTAGAAAGGATGTAGAGTTGGGGGTTGTAATAGGAGAGTTTAGAAGTTGTGTGTGGTAAGTTATGGGTTGGGTTTGCCATGGGGGTGGAAAGGTGATATTAAGATGGGTGTGATATGAAGAGAGTATAGAGAGTAGAAGTAGGATGGAGATAGTTGCTTGATAAAATAAAAGTTTATGGAGAAGGGGGTGTTGTATGCAATACATGTTTGAATTAGAGTGAGGATAAAGTTGCTTTGGAAGTAAGATTGGTGAGTAGGTTAGGGTGGAGATGTTGTGGGTGTGGTGGTAGTGATAAATGTTGTGCTTGATTGCTAGGAGGTTTGGTGGTTGAAATATGTGTTATAGTTGAATGGAGTGATGTAATAGGATAATTGGGGGTGAGAATTGATGGGGGTGTGGTCTAGAAGTATAAGGTTGAGAGCCCTAGGGGTGGGTGGGAAAGGGGGTAAGGTAGGGGAGCGAAGTGAGCGTAGCGAATGGAGCGGGGTAGTACTGGAAGAGGCACAGTGAGAGAAGAAAAAGAAACAATCAGAGAAAGGCTTTTCAGCAGGGCCGAGCTCTTTAGTGTCTAGAAATAGTGGGTATGATTTAACATTTTATGCACAGAGCTCTGAAGGAATCAACTAGCAGGAACAGAATAAAATATAAGACTAGAGAGAGGGGGAAGTATAGTTACAGGGCTATTTGTTAGGATGAAGAGATGAGTGGGGGAAGTAGAGTAGATGAGAGTTGGTGTGGCTAGGAAGTACAGAATGAGGGAGTGTACACATAGAGGTGAGTGGTGGGGAGAGGCTATGTGGCAGTAAGAAGACAGAGTAAGGAGAGAGAACAGAAAGTGATCAGGAGTAGGGGTTAGACTAGTAGTAGCTTGAGAGGGAGATAGGAGCTTGAGGGGGATAGGGGCTAAAAGTGGTCAGGGCTAATCAAGTGATACTTAAGTAGGTAACAAGGAATGAGTCTGGACAGGTAGTGAGTGAGGAGGGGTAAGAGGTGGGGTGTACAGAGATATGTTATGGCTGACCAGGTACCTTACAATGTAGATACTCACTAATAGGCTAGGAGGACACCTTAAAATCTATATCGTAACACATACTTTGCTCTGATTTAATAGCACAGTTGCTGGAGAGGAATCCAGGACTTCAGTAATCAAGGGGAGTGGGTATTCCTCTTTTAGGTGGTGTAGGTTTTATTTCAAACCATATATATGGATTCAGGGACCTGTAAAATAAATATGGAAAAGAGTAAGATGGTGAGTTGGTGAATAGCTGTATATTCTAAGCAGACAGTAGTGATAGGGGTGAAGGAAAGGGGTAGTAGGCAAGGAAGAAGGATTTTCAGGTAGGCAGTGGTAAGGACAGTTAGTTCTGGGTTAGTTAGTGGAGTCCTGAGTGGAAAAAAGTCAGTAGAAGGGTAAGTAGGAGAGTAGTAACAATAGTATAATATTTTGGAGAAAGATGTAGAAGATAGATAAAAGAGTCATAGGAATAGGTATGGAGAGCAATAATTAAAATAGAACTTACAGCATAGTTAGATAGGAAAGAGAAACAGAAAACTGATACACAAATACTGTTAAGAAAAAAAAAAAAACTTGATGCTATATAACAGTTGTGATTATAATAGTGATAGCAGACATGCAAGATTCATATCAGCTAGGCAATGAATAAAGCAGTGTATAATACAGTGTTATTCTAGAATAGTGCAAGCAACATTGACAATCTGTTAAACATCATCTAGGTTTGGGCTAATGAACTGACAAGCTACACTTAGAAACAACATAATCTGTTATGCTTCGTGTATATTGTGGTTAATATAGTGGTATGCTACCAGCTACAATTACAAGCTACAATTACAAGTAACATAATCTGTTATGCTTCGTCTATATTGTGGTTAATATAGTGGTAAGCTTCAATGATACACAATAGTACTAGCAGGTTAAATATCTAGCAGCTTGGATAAACTCACACTGTAATAAGACATTAGAGTGAGACAATATCAGAAATACATTTAGTTTTAAGCAGCCACAAGTAACCTGGCTTTTACATAGACCTATTACGGCCAATAGTCCAGCAGTTAAAGTCTGTTCACAGTCTAGTGCTAGCAGCAGTATTATAACATGTTAAAAAAGCAAACAGGACATGGCGATAATGTTTTAAGAAAAAGTAGAAAGGAGGCACCTTTCCTGTCGCTAGTTAAAGCCTAATGTATTATCCATGTATAATACAGTAAACAAGCAGATAATATCAGCAGAAAAAAGAGAAAACGCTTGCCTTAAAATAAGTAAGCGACAGTGTTATAGTGTCCTATAAATGCGTGGGGCTGCAGAAAGACACACAATCCTTAATATGAGAAAAATGCCGGTTTAATAGCGTGCTAAAAAACACGTGGCACAATGAAATGCGTTTGGTTTCGTAGGAACGCTATAAGTTAGATAAACGCCAATGAAACAGTGTTCAATAGTATCGGCGCTATGAGATTAAGTCTGATTTAGTAGGAACGCTATACCTGGAAGCTGAGCATAAACACTAAACAGTAGACAGCACAGCATGTGAATTAAACACTTGGTAGATACAAGCATATTCCAAGATAGTAACACAGTAACATAGTAAGAATACAATAACTGTAGTAGAAATGTGATGGAAAATCAGAGGCCTTACCTGGTCAGCTTGTGCACACTACCACGCTAGGGGAGTGGAGACAGAGAAATGGCGCCTGAATCAAAGTGTAGCTTTTCAAAGCCGCAAGGGATTATGGGAGGATGGGCTGACGTAAGTATGTAGGAGGTAAGGGGAAGGCTAATTAGGAACAGGAGAGATGGTGGGAAAAGTGAAACACCGCACTGGAAGAGGCACAGTGAGAGAAGAAAAAGAAACAATCAGAGAAAGGCTTTTCAGCAGGGCCGAGCTCTTTAGTGTCTAGAAATAGTGGGTATGATTTAACATTTTATGCACAGAGCTCTGAAGGAATCAACTAGCAGGAACAGAATAAAATATAAGACTAGAGAGAGGGGGAAGTATAGTTACAGGGCTATTTGTTAGGATGAAGAGATGAGTGGGGGAAGTAGAGTAGATGAGAGTTGGTGTGGCTAGGAAGTACAGAATGAGGGGAGTGTACACATAGAGGTGAGTGGTGGGGAGAGGCTATGTGGCAGTAAGAAGACAGAGTAAGGAGAGAGAACAGAAAGTGATCAGGAGTAGGGGTTAGACTAGTAGTAGCTTGAGAGGGGAGATAGGAGCTTGAGGGGGAGATAGGGGCTAAAAGTGGTCAGGGCTAATCAAGTGATACTTAAGTAGGTAACAAGGAATGAGTCTGGACAGGTAGTGAGTGAGGAGGGTAAGAGGTGGGGTGTACAGAGATATGTTATGGCTGACCAGGTACCTTACAATGTAGATACTCACTAATAGGCTAGGAGGACACCTTAAAATCTATATAATGTAACACATACTTTGCTCTGATTTAATAGCACAGTTGCTGGAGAGGAATCCGCGGACTTCAGTAATCAAGGGGAGTGGGTATTCCTCTTTTTAGGTGGTGTAGGTTTTATTTCAAACCATATATATGGATTCAGGGACTTTGCTCTGATTTAATAGCACAGTTGCTGGAGAGGAATCATGGACTTCAGTAATCAAGGGAGTGGGTATTCCTCTTTTTAGGTGGTGTAGGTTTTATTTCAAACCATATATATGGATTCAGGGACTTTGCTCTGATTTAATAGCACAGTTGCTGGAGAGGAATCCGCATACTTCAGTAATCAAGGGGAGTGGGTATTCCTCTTTTTAGGTGGTGTAGGTTTTATTTCAAACCATATATATGGATTCAGGGACTTTGCTCTGATTTAATAGCACAGTTGCTGGAGAGGAATCATGGACTTCAGTAATCAAGGGAGTGGGTATTCCTCTTTTAGGTGGTGTAGGTTTTATTTCAAACCATATATATGGATTCAGGGACTTTGCTCTGATTTAATAGCACAGTTGCTGGAGAGGAATCCGCGGACTTCAGTAATCAAGGGGAGTGGGTATTCCTCTTTTTAGGTGGTGTAGGTTTTATTTCAAGCCATATATATGGATTCAGGGACTTTGCTCTGATTTAGTAGCACAGTTGCTGGAGAGGAATCCGCGGACTTCAGTAATCAAGGGGAGTGGGTATTCCTCTTTTTAGGTGGTGTAGGTTGGTGTAGGTTGATCATCTTCTAGTTGTATTTTCTCCATTATTTCACCACAGGAAATGTTGTTTCTACTTTTCCGCTCACTCATATTTGCTAAATCCAAAAGTAAGTCATCCTGCAACCCTCCCAACTGGAGAGTTGTAACAACATAAATTTGTGTTGAATCTTCTTCCCTAAGAAAATTCTGCTGAAAAATAGCTTTTGAATCCATCACCCCCATGACCATTTTTTTCTCTGCAATAACATGCTTTTGAGAAGGCTTGACTGCCTTCACATCCTTGCTGCATACAACTCCTTTCTTTACAGGTTTGCCTGCATTTACTTCACAGATGTGCTTCTTCAATATAACTTCATTGCTCCACTTCTCCTTCTCACTTTCTGCTATTAATTGACTTTTTCTAAGTGAATCCTAGTCACCACCACTCATGATAAATTCCATCTTGTTTTCCTACTTCTCTGAGCTGCATTTGTACTTGGAAGCAGGAAGCACTATCGTAAACAGTGTCCCCATTCAAAAAGAGTAGGGGGTTCTTTATTTACATAATCCATAGATATTTACACACTCAGTTACATATTTATATTAAATATTCATGTTTGCAACTATTTACAATATATATACATATGCTATTTTCAAATCACATCCTCCTTTTTCATTTTGCTTCATCATTAGAAGCACATACATATTACTTTTTTGACCCCCCCATTCCAATTTCCACAACCAAAACCTTATTTTTTCAACATTATTGCTAAGTCCATTTTTTTTACATGATTTCCTTAACCCTGTGATTCCAGATCAACCATAATATAGGAAACATTTTTTTATCGAGATTTTCAACCTCTTTCTTACATTTGTGCCTATAGTAACCAAATTCAATCATGTCCATATTTAAATTCCTTATATCATTAAAGTAATTAACATATTTTCTCTATATAATATTTCCTATAACAATTTTACCCTTTTACATTGTATGAAAACACGTTCACAAGTTTTAAATTCATCACATTATACTCTGTCTTTACTACTTTTATATAGGTTCATAGGTTCATAGGTTCATACTAGGCTATCTGCCCTGGGGCAATTATAAGCCCTGCCCGATTCTGTATGGCTTACGCCACCCCTTGATTTGAGTATACTGTGCCCTTTTTAAGGTTTAGTTTACTGTGCCTCTGTCTAATAGTGACACGGGAGTAATCCCTGGGACAAACCTATGATCCCCCATCCACTTATCGAGATTCTTCTTGAAGAGATTCAGTGAGCTGCTCTGCCTCACATGAACTGGAATTCTATTCCAGAGCGAAGGGAGCCTCTGGGTTATGAACCTGTCCCTCCAGCAAGTTCTATTTATTTCTGTGCTGAGGTTCAAGTCCCTCGAGCGTGTGGCTTTAAGAGATTTAGATTTACTGAGGTGGAGCATGTCCATTAATTCTGGATTTGACATAGCTTTGTATGTCAGGCATAGATCGCCTCGAAGTAGGCGGTATGCAACTGAGTAGAGCTGGAGTTTTTTTAACCGAGCAGCATATGGCATCTGTTTGAGACCCTTGATCCTCTTGGTGAGATACTTTTGGGGTCTTTCTAATTGCTGCAGGTGTCGGGTAAGGTACATCCCAAAGGGGCATTGTATTCTATGATGGGCCTGATGAGGGATGAATAAAGGCACGATTACCTCTCTTGATCTAGATGTGAAACCCTTCGTGATGAGGTGGGCTATGCAGAAGGTCTTTCTAACCACTTTGGCAATGTGGTTTTCAAAGGAGAGATTGCTATCAACTTGGGTCCCCAGGTCCCTAATAACTTTCTCTGTACTTAATGGGTTTCCGCCTATGTGGTAATTTGTGGGCACATTGTTTTTGCCAAAGGGTATGACTATACATTTTTTGGCATTTAGCTTTAAACCATGGCACTGGCACCAGTTATCTGTCTCTGTGAGACCTTTTTGAAGGATGTTTGTGTCAGCTGGAGAGTTGATCATGGCCCAGTTTGCAGTCGTCTGCGAACTTGGTGAGCCATAGTCCTCCCACGGTTGCCTGTACCTCGGAAAAGTATATACTGAACAAGAGTGGTCCCAGGACAGAACCCTGTGGGATGCCACTTGTGACCGGTTTCGAGTCTGACATGGCTCCAGCAACTCTCACTCTGTGGGTTCTGTCTTTGAGCCAGTTTGCAACCCATCTTGTGACATAGGGGTTTATATTTAAGCTGGATAGCTTATCTATGATGCCCAAGTGGGGTATTGTGTCAAATGCCTTTGCAAGGTCCAGATAGGCTGTGTGGACTACCTTCCCTTCATCTATGGCTTTGGTGACTGTTTCAAAGAAGTCAACCAGGTTCAAAAGGCAGGATCTGCCCTTGACAAAGCTGAACTGGGTAGGATCCAGTGTCTGTAGGTCCCCAATGTCTTTGTTTATGAGCTCCATGATGATCCTCTCCATAGCCTTGCAGACTAAGCTAGTCAGGCTTATGGGGCGATAGTTTCCAGGGTCCGTAGAGGCTCCACCTTTGTGGAGTGGGACCACTGTTGCTGTACGCCATTCTGTGGGCACATATCCTGTAGTGAGGCTGAGATTGTATAGCTGTTTTATTTGAGGGATTAGTTCCTCTTGTAGTTCATGTAGGATGCAACCTGGGACGCCATCTGGTCCCATGGAAGCAGTGTTTTTGCTTTGGAGAGGGCAGCCTTCACCTGAGCATCTGAGATGTTTGGGAGGCAGCCCTCTGCCGGGATAGATACTTGCTCTTTTGGGGGAGAAGTTTGCACTGAACCTGTCTGCCAGGATATTGGCGATGTCTGTGGGTTCAGTGTATTTTTGTCGTTTAGAATCAACTCAGAACAAGTCTGGGAGTTGCATCCCAGGTTTCTAACATAACTGAAAAAGCCTTATGATTGTCTTTGGTGTCCTGTGCAATTTTTCTCTCGAAGCTGGCCTTGGAGGATTTTATGAGGGATCGTAATTTTTGCTAGTACTGATCAGAGACGCCTTCCCTATTAGGATTTTGCTCTATCATGTAGTAGCTTCCTCCTTCTGTTGTACAGTTTATTTATGGCAGGGGTCCACCAGACTGGACGCCTGCCTTTGGATGATTGGGTCTTGGTTTTGTTTGGGATAGCATGATCCATGCATTCCTGGAGATGTCCGTAGAATGCATTTATATAGGATTCTGCAGTTTGGGCTGTAGTTTCCACTGGCCCTGGGGCCTTGAAGGATTCCACTTCGGTTTTGAGAAGTGAGAAGTTCGCTTTTGAGAAGTTTTTCACTGTGGTTTTCTGGGCTGGGGGTGGGGTCAGGATGTGGATATCCAGTGAAATTAATTTATGGTCTGATCTTACCAATGAGGGATATACTTCTGGTGTGGAGCATAGAGTCCCCATGTTGGTAATGATCAGGTCTAGTATGTTGTCCCCTCTTGTGGGAGTAGTGACTAGTTGTTCCATAGCATTTGAGTTTATAATTTCCCGGAATCTTTGGGCTAAGGTGCTGGGGCTTGAATAGTGCTTCCAGTCAATGTTTGGGTAGTTGAAGTCGCCCAATATAATGGTGTTCGGATAGATCTTCATGTTCTCCAATGTTTTCAGGAAAGCTGAATGGGATTCGTGACTTTGAGAGGGTGGTCTGTAGGATGCTATAAACTGAAAAGCAGTCTTGCCCACTGTTAGTTGCACATGGATGGTCTCCGATACTTCGTGCAATGCCACTAACCTGGAGGTGTGGATATCCTTGATAAATATGGAAACTCCACCTCCTTTTGTGGTTCGGTCCGGGTTTTGGGGCCGAAAAGCATGATATGAGGTATAGCCTGGTAGTGCTGGGGTGCTCTCTGGAGCCTTGAACCAGGTTTCTGTCACTGCACAGATATCGATGTTCTCCATACTGAGGAGAGCTTTGAGTGCGTGCATCTTGCGGTTAAGACTTCTGGCGTTAAGCAGCATTACCCTTAGTTTCTTGTTCCTTGTGCTGTCTATGGGGGTGGGTTTGACTTTTGAGCCTTGCCTAAAAAGGCACTATGGGGGTGGCAAGAGCCTTTGCCAATATCCGAAAGCCCAGTGGTGACAGGTGCAAGCCGTCCCTAGCGAAGCAACGTGGCTTGTCGAGCATGTCATCCCAGGCTGACAGACACTGGATCCCCTTTGAATGACACCAAAATTTTAGCCAATTGTTAAAATCGATCATTTTATCTTTGTACTGTGGCATCATTCTAGGTGAGGGTAAGATGCTGCTCAAGGTCAGGGTCATACCAGCCTGGGCTACATGATCAGAGAGCTCCTCTATGTCTCTTTTCATGTAGTCCAGGGAGGTACGTCTCAGGTCATTCACACCAACATGTACAATGACTGAGTCATATTTGTATTTGCTTTGGAGTGACCTGAGTGCTTGCGCTATGTGTCGGATCCTAGCACCCGACAGGCAGCTCACTGTGACCTTCTCTTTATTCAGCCTGGTGAGCGGGACGTCAGTGTGTCTGACAATAGAGTCACCTATAACAAGAGTATCAGGTGTGTTATTCAGCCTTAAGGGCTGTGGCTGCTTGGCACACTGACTTTGTGGGTTATGTGTTGTGTGTGTTTTGTTTTGAGGTAGCGTTTGCTTGGATGTCTGCTTTGGAGGTCTCTGTTGCTTAGGTAGATTTTTATTTAGAGCCTCCGAGTATGTTTTTGTGTATTTATGTGTTTGGTTCGCTGATGTGGTGGGACTATGTGATACTGGAATTTTGTTGTGTGAGGTTACCTTCTCCTCCTGACTGGTTACACCAGTTTTGAGATGAGAGAGCTCAGCCTCCAGTTTGGCTAAATAGTTTCATCTCTCACATATATTTGAACCTGTTTGGAAGAGGAGAGGGTTGTCCGTGTACATGAGACAGTTGTAACATTGCCTCAAAATTCCCAGATTCACCAGCTGGACTGGAGAGGAAACCATTGACTGACCTTTGGACATGCTAGAGTAATAGGGAAACTGAATTTAAGACGGACCAATAAAGGACAGGGTAATCGTAGAGAGTATAAGAGTAGGTAGTGCTTATGGTTTAATAGTGCTAACTTGTAGGATTACTTAATTGGACCAGTGAAGGGCCTTACAATGAGAATATGGTGTTTAAATTGAGAGATAGAGCAGTTCTAAGGGAAAAAGTGAAGAGCAGACATTGTGGAGCCAGGAATAGTTTAAACCCAATTAGGCGGAGCTGCCCGCTGTTGCGCTATGCTCAAAACGCGCAAAACCGCGCAAAAGAGGATTGTAAGAGAGGAAGATGAAGGAGTTTTGGAATTGACCCAGAATGGCCAATAAAACTACAGTTTCAAGTCAGTAACCACTCCCACAGGGGCAGGCAGGCTGCTCAATGTTTTTCACTGCCACTGATCAACAGTGAGACTTTCCTTTAGCCCAAGCAAAAAATGGCCTCACAGAAACTTACAAACAGTTCAAGAACGGCAAGCCTGTAACTGAACTTTTTTAAATCTCAGAAAAGTGGGAAAAAAGCAAGATTTTTTTTTGGTTTTGTTTTTTCAGAGATAGCAGAGGTTAACAAGTATCAACAAGTTATAACAGTGCAGTAAATGACCCCACACAAGAGTGCTAGGCCAAAGACAGATAAAATGCAAGTTTTGAGAAAAAAACGATTTTAAAAATAAGTGCAAACAGGAAATTCAGTAAACAGCTCTAGGTTGTGCTCTAAATACAATTACTAATGCAGAAATCAAATTTAACAAGCCAGAAAATGCTCAAAATAGACAGCTATGCAGAAAAACTTAGCAAATAAACAGAGGAAAAATACTTAAAGTCTCAAAAGTGGCTCCTTTCTTCTCTCAGCGTTTTCTCCTCTTGGTGGGTGCTTCACCAACAGCCAACAAGCCTGAAAAGATGCCAAAACCACAAGGCAACCAGGTTTTAAGAGAGGAAGATGAAGGAGTATTGGAATTGACCCAGAATGGCCAATAAAACTACAGTTTCAAGTCAGTAACCACTCCCACAGGGGCAGGCAGGCTGCTCAATGTTTTCACTGCCACTGATCAACAGAGAGACTTTCCTTTAGCCCAAGCAAAAAATGGCCTCACAGAAACTTACAAACAGTTCAAGAACAGCAAGCCTGTAACTGAACTTTTTTAAATCTCAGAAAAGTGGGAAAAAGCAAGATTTTTTTTGTTTTTGTTTTTTCAGGGATAGCAGAGGTTAACAAGTATCAACAAGTTATAACAGTGCAGTAAATGACCCCACACAAGAGTGCTAGGCCAAAGACAGATAAAATGCAAGTTTTGAGAAAAAAACGATTTTAAAAATAAGTGCAAACAGGAAATTCAGTAAACAGCTCTAGGTTGTGCTCTAAATACAATTACTAATGCAGAAATCAAATTTAACAAGCCAGAAAATGCTCAAAATAGGCGGCTATGCAGAAAAACTTAGCAAATAAACAGAGGAAAAATACTTAAAGTCTCAAAAGTGGCTCCTTTCTTCTCTCAGCATTTTCTCCTCTTGGTGGGTGCTTCACCAACAGCCAACAAGCCTGAAAAGATGCCAAAACCACGAGGCAGCCAGGTTTTAAGAGAGGAAGATGAAGGAGTTTTGGAATTGACCCAGAATGGCCAATAAAACTACAGTTTCAAGTCAGTAACCACTCCCACAGGGGCAGGCAGGCTGCTCAATGTTTTTCACTGCCACTGATCAACAGAGAGACTTTCCTTTAGCCCAAGCAAAAAATGGCCTCACAGAAACTTACAAACAGTTCAAGAAAAGCAAGCCTGTAACTGAACTTTTTTAAATCTCAGAAAAGTGGGAAAAAGCAAGATTTTTTTGTTTTTGTTTTTTCAGAGATAGCAGAGGTTAACAAGTATCAACAAGTTATAACAGTGCAGTAAATGACCCCAGACAAGAGTGCTAGGCCAAAGACAGATAAAATGCAAGTTTTGAGAAAAAAACAATTTTAAAAATAAGTGCAAACAGGAAATTCAGTAAACAGCTCTAGGTTGTGCTCTAAATGCAGTTACTAATGCAGAAATCAAATTTAACAAGCCAGAAAATGCTCAAAATAGGCGGCTATGCAGAAAAACTTAGCAAATAAACAGAGGAAAAATACTTAAAGTCTCAAAAGTGGCTCCTTTCTTCTCTCAGCATTTTCTCTTCTTGGTGGGTGCTTCACCAACAGCCAACAAGATGGCATATTCACCCTCACTGGTAATTGTTGCATAGACAATCTCCATAAAAAATCCTGACCTTCTATATGTCTTTTACATATTTTCATTCTTGCAGCAATAGTATTCCTTTCATTTAATCATTTCATTCCTTCCAGGGATATATCTTATAATATTTTCTATTATCTTATCGTACCATTTTTTGTATTATTTTCAATTTCTTTCACATTAATTTTCCAAAAATAGTCTTATCTTGATAATTTTCCATTTCTTTATTACAAATCCTCCTTTTTAGAACTAAACAAAGTCAAACATTCCATTTTATATTTCACACTTAGTATTTTTGTAATTAAAGTTGCTTCTTTATCTTTCAAATGCTTGATTAGTGTATAATACATTTAAGGTTGCCATACACACTATAGGGTTTATTAACCCTAAACCTCCTTTTTCATTTTTCACATTTCACATATAGCACTCCTCTTTTCTCAGGGCTTATCCTAGATACCCAGATAAAGGAAAATATTAGGTTGTATATATATCTTTCTAAGTTCAACAGAACACTAAAGACACTGGCTAAAAAAAGTAATCTTTGCTAACAGTACCGAATTTATTAAGTATAATTTCTTTTTAAAGAAAAGCCTAAAATACTTCCAAAACACACACATTTGTTTTATTTCCTCTATTTTCAATTTCCACACAGAATTTATAATTTCTTGTTTCCCAAAGTTTATTCCAAGGATCTTAATTTTTTCCTTATTAAATTCAACTCCCCTAATCGCCCTTCAGAAACTAATCCTTGACTTTTATCTTTACTTAATACTAATCCAAAGACCTTAATAACTTCTTGTATTTGTTTTATTACAATATTCATGCTAACTTCATTTTTTGTCATAATGATAATGTCATCTGCATAATTTAACAATATAGGCATTTTTATCCCTTGATTAGAACTATAGCTATTAGTGTTCATCTCTTTATTCATATACGTAGACTTACATAGGTTCATAGGTTCATAGGTAGGTACTAGGCTATCGGCCCAAGCGCCTAAGTAAGTCTAGCCAACAAGGTTCCCTGGCTTACATCACCCAAGAAAGTTATTTTCCTGTGCCCCTGTCAAGCAGAGCCACAGAAGTGACCCTGAGGTGTATGTCCTATTTCGTATCCACTCATCAAGATTTTTCTTGAAGAGTGCTAATGAGAAACTTTGCTTGACATAGATGGGCAGCTTGTTCTAAAGTATGGGAAGTCTCTGGGACAGGAATCTATCCCTCCAGCATGTCCTGTTTATTGTGGTGACAAGGTTTAGGTCCCTAGAGCGTGTAGCTTGGAGGGATTGGGATTTCTTTAAGTGTAGCATGTCCAACAGGTGTGGGTTTGACATAGCTTTATTTGTTAGGCAGAGATCACCTCTGAGTAGGTGATATGCTACGGAGTAAAGCTGGAGTTTTTTGAGATGGTCAGTGTAGGGCATCTGTTTGAGGCCAGTAATCCTCTTTGTGAGGTACTTCTGTGGCCTTTCCAGCTGCTGCAGATGTCTTGTGAGGTACATTCCAAAAAGGGCATTGTACTCTATAATGGGTCTAATGAGTGTCGAGCAGAGGGGAACAATGACCTCTTTTTTCCTGGATGAGAACCCTTTTGTGATGAGGTGTGCCACATAGAAGGATTTCCTGGCTATGGTGGCTGTGATTATCAAAGGAGAGACTACTGTCCACCTGGGTCCCAAGGTCTCTTATCATACATTCGGTGCTAAGTAGACTGCCGCCTATGTGGTAGTTCATGGGTACAGAGCTTTTACCAAAGGGGATGACAGTGCACTTTTTGGCATTGAGCTTGAGGCCATGGCTGTGACACCAGGCATCTCTCTCAGTGAGGCCCTTCTGTAGGAAATCCACATCATTTGGGGACTCGACTATGGCTCCTAGTTTGCATTCATCTGCGAACTTCATTAGCCAAAGACCTTCTGTGTTAGCCTGTACTTCAGAGAAGTATATACCAAACAGGAGAGGTCCCAGGACTGAACCCTGTGGTACTCCACTTGTCTCTAGTTTGAAGTCAGATTTGGAGTCTGCTACTTTCATAGTGTGGGTTCTGTCAGTGATCCAGTTGGCAACCCATCTTGTGACATAGGGATTTATACCTAGTTTAGTGAGTTTAGCTATAATTTTGGAATGGGGGATGGTGTTGAAAGCCTTGGCGAGGTCAAGATAGGATGTGTAAACCACCTTACCCTCGTCTAATGGCTTTGGTGACTGCCTCAAAGAAGTCAGTCATGTTCAGGAGGCATGATCTGCCTTTTACAAGCCCAAACTTGGTGGAGTCCACAGTTTGGAGGTTACCAATGTCTTTGTTTATGAGTTCCATGATGACACGTTCCATGGCCTGGCAGACCAGGCTCGTCAGGCTAATAGGGTGATAGTTCAATACTAATATGAATAATGTACCACTCAATAAGCATCCTTTCCTAATACCCTTTTCTAACTTTATATCTTCACTCAACCATCCATTAATCATAATCTTCACTATATTATACTTGCATGCTAATGTACATACACTTTTAATCCTCTGGCTTATATTTTACATATCAAATATATCCCATAATAATGAGTGATGTATCAAATCAAATGCTTTATTTAAGTCTCCTACTATTATTTTGCCTTAACATTTCTAACTACTATATCATCTACTAATTCCTTAATTATTAATACGTCTTGAAATTTTGTACCTTTCATACCAAACACATAATCATTTATATTACCTACTTTTCTTTCCACCCTTTTGAGTAATATTTTCATAAAAATCTTGTAATCCATATTATTTAGTACAATTGGTCTCCAATTCTGAATTTCTTCCTTCTCTCCTTTTTCCCATAGAAACCTAATGATACGTCCACATAACTATGCATAAAACCTTTCTCTAAGCATTCATTGAATACATTTATGAACCTTTTTTTTTTTTTTTGCTGTATGGTCAGATTTCTGTACATTTTACATTCTATTCTGTCTGGTCCTGCAGCTAAATCTAAGTTAGTTTATTTTATTACTTGTTCTAGTTCTTCTATTTCTATTTTTTTTTCTAAATCATTATTCTCCATATCAGAAAATGTACGTACATTCCATTCCTTCCATGTATTACTTATCTTCACTTTAAATACTGTCCTAATATATTATTTCACTATATTCATGATCTCCTCTTGTGTACTATGTATCTTACCTGATGAATCTTTCATTTCTCTCATTACACTATTATTCTATTTAATTATTTTACTTAAATATGGAGCAATTTCTTTTTTTTCCTTTCAAAAAATATCTTTGTACAATAACTGCTCTGGTTTGTTCTTGTTCATTTCATATAGTTTCTATTCCTTGATAAATAAACTTTCATCATTCTTCCCTGTGCAACCAATCATATCATTATTTAAATTGTATAAGTCACTTTTTCCATATATATTTTCTCTTTTTCCCATGTCATATAACATTTTTATATTTCAGTTTAAAATTTAACTACCATTCTGACCAATCTTTGTAAAATTCTTTCATATCTACATGATCTTTCAATAGCTTCATGAACTCTTTTCTACCTTTAGCATTCCATTTTACTTCATTTATTCTTTCTATGCCTTTTCCTATTTTTATATAATCATCATTTTCCTTTAGCATAGTCCATATTGCCCGGTGATCTGAAAACCCTGTCAGTAAAACTCCTTGTGCAACTGGTACTAAACATTCTGATAATAAAAAAACATCTATTTCTGTTCTTTTCTCCCCTCTGCTATATGTCCAAGACTCCATATTTTTCCATATTCCATAGTTTTAACTGTCCGTATTTTATAATATCCTTTACTACTTTAACATCATAAGCCTTTTTATTCAGTTGTCTTAGATTACAATTAAAGTTTCCTACTACAATTATCTCCATATTAACTGCTACGTATTTTATTACTTTTCTAAACATCTTTTTCCCCTCTCCTTTTTTACTCCGTACACATATAATTCACATAACATGTTCTCTCCATCCTATGTCAATAACAGTAATTCTCTCTGTTAATATGTTCTCTCTACCTTATGTCAATAACAATAATTCTCCCTGTTATGACAAATGTAACATCCACCACTTTAATAGTATCTTTATATAATGTAAGTATTCCTGAACAGGTCTCTTTCCCAAAATTCCATATTATATTAATTCCCCACCACACTTCTGTTTGATATCTTTCTGTTTTTGATAAAAAATCTTCTAGTATAATAACTTCACTATCTAGCTTTTTACATCACTCCAAAATCCCTATCCTTTCCAGCTTTTTAAAACTATTCACATTTAATGACAAAACTTTACATGGAACTCTACTTTAAATGGTAATATGTATTCATCCTTTCCGTTTCCTTTTTTTTCTCCTTTTTAAGCTTTCTATATTTTTTCTTTTCCTTTCTCTCACTCTTTTTCCAGCTGAATTTCTTTGTTTTGTTTAATTATATTCCATTAGCATCATCATTCTCACTTAAACTCGACTCTTCTTCTTCAATATTTACTGTATTTAAATTGGCTTTCCATTTATCTTTTTGAAATATTTGTTCCATATTGGTATTACTCCTATCTGTTTATATCTCTTTCTCTTATACTTCCTTTTCTTTAACTTTACCCTTATTACATTGTTCTGTTATATTCTCTGTTAAATCTGAAATTATTAATTTTCTTTTTCTTCACACTCCTAACGAAATGTCCCACTTTTTTACATTTATAACATTTTGGTTCACAATCTTTTGCATCATCTCCTAAACAACCCCCCCACATGTAAAACATCTTCTGTTTTCACATTTGTTAAGTAAATGATCCATTTTCCTACACAAAAAGCATATTTTTGACTGACCCTAATATCTAACCAAGCCTCTATCTCCTTCAACATTAATAACACTTGAAATATGCACAATACAGTCATTTTCCAATTTCAATACCATGTTGCAATCCCACGCCCCATTCCACAAACCTCAAACCTCTATTATCATAAATTTTTATAAGTTCAGCACATCATTACATATATTTAATAAATACTTTTTTAAAGTCTCTTTTTCAGTTTCAGTTCTGAATTGAATGTTCATTTTTTTCTTAGTTTTCCTAAAAGATGGTTTAAGTACATATAAGTTCCACGGTGAACACTTTTTTCATATTTTTCTATGAACGTTTCCATTGAGTCAAAATCAAAGTAAATTTTGTTGTCATTTAGAACAACACACGTGTAGCCTAAATTAAATTTTGTGCATCAGCTCAATTCTTGAGATTACATTATCTGCCAGTCTCAAAAATAATGTCACAAAAAGTCTCTTTATTAATATGAATGAGTGCTCTTACCTCATTTGGTTTGATTATGTGTCTCTTAATAACTTTAGTCCATACTTTATATCTATCCATTGGAGCATCTTCCTTCTTTTCAATTTGCACCTTAAATATTTTTTTTCTTTTGACATTCTTTTTTTTATTTTCTCTTCTCTCTTGCCATGCATCCCTTCTTTCACCATATCAACATATGATTTTTTTCCATCTGCATATCCTCACTTTGCTGCCCTCCTTCCCTCTGTACTCTGTCCATCATTTCTCCCCCTGACATCTTTTCCATCTTCTGGCTCACTTTCCACCACCATCTCCAACAATATGTCATCCTGCAACCCTCCCAACTGGAGGGTTGTAAGAACACAATCCTCTGTTATAACTTCTGCTTTGAATAAATTCTGGATTAAATCCTCTGTATCCAATTCTGCTGCCTCCAGCACATTAACTTTCTTTTGAAAAGGCTTGACTGCCTTTCCCCCCATCTCTGATACACCATCTTCTTCTCTTGACCGCCCCTTCACCTCCAATTTATTATCTGGTAATTTTAACACATCTACTGTTTGACTATCAGCACTACGATCACAAAACATCTCTTGGCTATCTTCTCAAACCTGCATGTTTGCTTCAACCTGCTTCCTGCTTCTCAGAGATGCCTACATGTCCAGACTGGAAGACAGGCACCACCACATCAAAAACAGCCCCCTTACGATGAAAAGAGTAGTTTTTTACTTTTGTAAATATATATATATATATATATATATATATATATATAGATATAGATATAGATATTACAGATTATTTACATTTTTACATATTAACACTATTTACAAATATTTACGTCTCCATACATTTACTTTACATTTTCAAGTATTCCTCCCACTCTTTTACTCACAACCAAAACCAAATCTTTTCTAATATCTTTGCCAAAGTCCATTTCCCATTAAATTTAATTTAATTGAATCTCTCATTCCATATTGTCCATGTAACATAAAACATAATTGTGTCCATCTTCTTTATTTCTTGTCTTCATACTGCATAAGAACCATATTCTATCATGTCCATGTTTAACTGTTCATATTTTAAATACTTTTTAACCATATCATGTTTACTTATTTCTGCCCATAACTTCTTAATTCTGTCACATTTAGAAAAATGTTCTGCAGTTTCTAATTCCCCACACTTATAACAAATTCTATGTTGTTTTATCTTATACTGCATATTAGCTTTTACAGGCAGTTTGCATATGGATAATCTCCACAAAAAATTATTACATTCCTTTATTTTTTGTAATTTTCATATCTCCTTAACATATTTTTTTTTCTTATTCATTTCTAGATCCTTCCATGGAGCAACAACATGAAAGTTTTTCATGATATTAACATACCATTCCTTTCTGTTCTTTTTTATTACATTCTATCTTATTTTCCATAATACAACTTTCTTCTGATAGTCTTTTATTTCATCAGTGTTAATACTTTCACCTCTCTCTTAGCTTCCATTCTTTCCCATATATCTTTATATTTATATTACATTATAAGTTCTATCAATTTTTCTACCTTTATAATACTTTTTATATAAACATAAAGATGCTGTATGTACAATAAGATTAATTAAACCCAGGCCCCCTCAGTCTTCTTTCATATACAATGTTCTTCTTTTAACTGGGCCCAGTCTAGAACCCCAAATAAATGAAAATATTAACATCATTAGTTCTTCTTCATATTTTACAGGTATCATATAAATATTTGCTACATATGCTATTTTACCTAATATCATACTATTGATAAGATGTGCCTTCTTTCTGCATGAAAATCTATGTTTTCCAAAAGATAAACATGTTCTTTATTTCCTTCATCACTTTGTCCCATTGCTCCTGTTTGTATTCATTTTTCCCAAGTTTTACTCCTAACTAATCTATATACTTATCATTAAATTCAACAACTCCTATTTCCCCATTAAAAGTAAATCCTTTACTTTTTTCTTTATTTATATTTAGTCCAATTCTCCCCAAGATTACAACTAATTTTAATTGCACTCTTTCCATCCATAATGTATTATTTGTCATTATTACAATATCATCTGCAGAGGTGTACATAATTGGCAGTTGTACTTCTTTTAATATGCTATAACCTCCATTTTTTGACATTTTGTTAATTTCAATCACTATTATATTCATAATCAAGAAAAATATTGAACTACTTGATGGACACCCTTGTCTTAGTCCATATTCTATTTTTATTTCTTCCCCTATCCATCCATTTTCGCATTTAGTTTCACATATTTTTTTCTCATACACCAATTTAATTACACTTAATACTTTTTCATTTATATTGTATGCTTGTAAAATCTCCCATAATGATTCATGTTGTATGTTATTATAAGCTTTACTTGTGTTCCCATCATTATTTTTGTCTCTATTTTCTTATTGATAATGTCATCAATTACCTGTTTTGTTATCCATAATAATTCTTGACTTCCCTTTCCTTTTCTCCCAAATATATTTTGGTCATATACTTTCTCTGTTTTACATTGTAACCTCTTTGCAATTATTCTCATAAATATTTTGTAATCTGTGTTATTCAATGTTACTGGTCTCCAGTTGTTTATCTCATCTCTATTCCCTTTTTTAATATAAATTTTATTACCCCAGTACAAATTTCTTTATATTAATCCTTGTTTCTAGCCATTCATTCACCACCTCTATAAACATTACTTTTTGCCAGTCCTCCATTTCTTTATACATATTATATTTGATTTAATCTATTCCTGTTGCAGAATTCATGTTTATATATCTCATAACTTCATTCATTTCATTTATACTTATTCTTTTTTCTAAATATTCATTATCTTCTTTGTTTAATTTCTCTCCATCATAAACTTTTCCTGTGTTCACTTTTTTCTTAACAAATATATTTAATACATGTTCTCTAACTATTTCATATATTTTTTCTTGTTTTTTAAATAATTTACCTTCCTTATCTTTTAATTCTCTTACTATCTTTCCTTCTTTCATTATCTTACACAAATAAGGTGCTACCTCTTCTATTTTCCTTGTAACAAATATTTTTGTTTATATATCAGCTTATGAATCTTAATCTGATTCATTTTATATATTTATTTTTTCTTTTCATATTTTTTCTGTTTTTATAATACATCTTTGAATATTTCTTGACTTAAAATTTTGTATTTTTCTTTTACTTTCTTTCTTTTCTTTGCATTCTAAGAATATTTTTTTTATATTTTCTTTAAAATGTATCCACCATTTTCATAGAACTCTTTCATAGTTATATAGTGTTTCCAGAGTACAGTAAGTTCTTTTCTTTATATTAAATCCAAATCTTTATTTGTTTTCTTATCTTAATGTATTCTTCATTTTCTTGTATTTTAACCCAAATTGCTATATGATCAGAAAACCTATTATACTTAATTCCATTTTAACTTTTAAACTTTCTGAGATTAAAAAATAAACTATTTCAGTTTTAATCTCATTTATCTTATACATCCAGTGTTTATTTTCCCATAACTTTAGCTTGCCACTCTGCATAACTAAATATTTGGGTCTACTTCACCCTGTAGAAGGCCGACAATATCAAAGCTGATATTTTCGGCACCAAAATGTCAAAAGCGAAAGTCATCATGTGTGTAAATGGAAATCTCCGTAAGGGGAGATTTCCATTTACTGCAATGTAGTGCAGTCTTGGAATTGGTATATTTAAGTAGTGGGGGTGTGGGGGGTGCAGGGGGGGCTTGCCCCCCTGCATAGAGCAATTTGTGTTGTGTTTGGGTGGGTTTTTTTTGTGTTCGATGTTTGGGGGTTTCGACATTTTTGTGTCGATTATTACGCTGTCAACAGTTTGAGTTTTTGACAGCATAATATAAACGCAAATATTTTAATGCCACAAATATTCATTTTTTTTCTCATAGGTTACATTTAAAATCCCCTGCTTTTATTATATTCATATTTGCTCACATATTAAGTATATTTTTGAACATAATCTTATGTCTAACACTGTTATTCTACCTATTTCAACTATTGTAACATGTAATATCTTGATGTCTTCTTGACATAGTACACATATGCCCAAACATGTTTATTTACCTTTATTCCACATAACAATACTATTCCAAAGTTTTTCTGTTTGTGTTCTTTCTTCTTCTGTAAATAGTCTTATGTCCTCTAATATTACTTCAGTATTTATTCTAGCACACCATTGTAATATACTAATTTTTGTCTTGGTGTTTTTCAAGCTGTTAACATTTAATGCTAATATCTCAGCTTTTACAGAAGTGCTATTACAATATAATTCCTATCATTTACCTTTCTTATTTTCTCTAAACCTTATGTTTTTATTTTTTTTTCCTTTCCCTAACTCTTTTCATATCAAATTCTTTTTTACCTTTTACTTTGTGCCATTCAGACTCTTCTTTACTGGTCTCATTTGTTTCCTTTTCCTTATATCTTTCTTTACCTTTATGTATAACCTTTACATTAATTTCATTGTGTTGTACTTGTTCTTCTGTCACCATTTCATCTATCTGTTTCTCCTGTATAACTTCATTTTCACCTTCTTGTATGTCTGTTTCACATTCTAACCATCAGTGTCCAGTATTACCACATTTCTTGCACTTTAAATCACATTTTTTCACATTATATTCTGTATTACCACACAAATAACATTTTTATCACATTCATTAATCAAATTATTATCTTTTCTACAAAAATAACAAGTATTTGGTTGCCCTCTGTATCTCACAAAACCCTTTTTACAATGCACATTAATAATACTTGGTATATGTATCACATTATTATTTTCCATTTTTAATATTACTCCCCATTCCCATCCCTGAGTCCAAAGACTTCTTTCGTCGTAAGCTTTTGTAGTATCTAAGACCTCTTTGCAAATACTCAGTAAATTAATTTTTAAATCTATTGGTTCAACCGCAGTTCTAAATTGAACCAATATTATTTTTTTTTTGTCTGTCAAAAAAAAGGTTGAATAACATATTCAGACCAAGGGTATACATACTTTTGTTCATATTTTCCTATGAAATTCTCCATAAATTGTCCAGTCTCAAATAATAAGTCACAAAAAAATCTCATTGTTAATAAGAATAAATGCTCTTACCTCCTTTGCAGTCACAGCTAATGGTGCAATCAAGGAGTCCCAAACTTCATACCGGTCTAAACCTTTCTGCTTTTTACATCTTATTTGAATGGTATACCTTCTCTTCCTATCCTTCTTTTCTTCCTGTCTTCCTTCCCCTTCTTTTACTGTTTATGCATATGTCTTCTCACCGGACTCGCCTTTTCTCCCCTCTTCTTCTATTTTCTCCATTATGTCACTCCACGATACTGCTGCATTATATTCTGGCTCACTTTGGTTTATCATCTGCTAGAAATAATCAGCCCACAACCCTCTGGACTGAAGGGTTGTAATAATACATCCTTCCTGTTGCTCTATTTCACCCTCAAATAACGTTTTTTGAAATAACACTTCTGAATCAGGCTCCACCTCTTCCTGCATATCGACCTTCTCCTCTTCTTCTCCAATACGGACTTGCTCTCCACCATCACAATATTTACTATTTCACTTGGCAGCAATTCTGCCAACTCCATACTACTTTCAGCAACAATGACAACAGCACACTGGGTTACATCCTTCATAGCTCTACTGTTTCTCCGGGCTGACTTCGTGCCTGGAACAGTGACAGAAACTGGATGTGCCACCTTCAATTTTGTCCTCCTATGACAAAGAGTAGGGGAAGTTCCCCAGTGCCCTGACCAAATTTCCTCTAATACTATAAATACTATCTTGGGTCTCCCCTGAAAAAAATGATACTAGTCTAGTGGGACTAACCTGGTCAACAAAGGATAAATGAATAATGGAAAAAATAAAAAACCTGGACCACTATCAGGCTATAATCATATTTGTCAGGATGGAGGACTCTGAGAGTCCTTGTTACATTCTGGACCTGGCACAAGAAAGATAGCCAGCTGTTACCCTAAACTTTTCCAGGGTTGTCAGGGTTGTGTCCATATGTTTGACAATAGATTCACCTATTACTGAAACCCTACCATGGTTCAATGCAGTTTCTGTGGGCAATAAGGGCTTGGAGTCTGCAACCTTATGACTCATACAGGTGTATGGGTGTGGATGTGAATGATGAAGGTGGGCACATTACTATGTGAACTAATGTCTCAGGTTTCTTAGTCCTTAGTCTGAGAAGTTGAGGAAGTGTTCTCTTAACAACCTCAGTGTAAGATGGTTTAGTGGAAGTACTCTGTGTTGTGTATGTCTGTTGTGCTTACCAAATATGTTCTGAGATGAGATCATAGCTAACAAGTTAGGGAAAAATCTTACATCTTTAGAGTCACTGTGAAGTAGCAATAAAGTGTTTTCGATAAGCAATGTTCATACTGTCCCTTGTGGACCTTATCAAAAGGAGCGGAGTTATCAGTACTAGGCTGCTGAAACACAGTAGTACCTCTCTTTCCTTCAGTCATGACATGCCAGTTTATTCCTTAATATATGATCTGAAGGCTATCTACTACTATGTTACCTGTAATTTGTTGACTTTGGTTACCTCCACGACAGAAGCCTTGGCTGTGCATGCGACTTTGAGAGATGTCACTGCTTCTCTGCTTCTGTTCATCATCCTTTACAGTGGCAACAAGTTGGATTTGAATCCAGGGTGTGCAATGTTGGCACCATCTTCAACAATCTGCTAATATTTAGGGGACAGGTGTCTGTTCTAATCAAGTGTTTTGCCTTTTATCTGAGGAATTTTGCCAGAATTAGGCACTTAATGCCTCCTGAGAATCTCTGTGTCATTATTTTTGCATTGGTCTCTTCTGATCTTGACTACTATAATAGCCTTTATCTTTAGCTTCCTGACAACAAGACTGAGTGATTACAGTTACAGATAGAGAAGAACTTGGCAGCATGGCTGTTTACTGGTACACACCATAGCCCCATATTCTTCCGGTATTGTGGAGGTTGTACTTGCTCCCTTATTAATTCTGTATAGTATTTAACATCTTCATGTTTGTCTTCTTGACCCTGAGTGACCTGAATCTCATTAACTTAAAGAAGGTAATCATTCATAATTGTTCGTCATGGGTGCTGCACTCTGCCACCAAGGGTCTACTAGTAGTTCTGGCTTGAAACTTCAGGTGTTTGATCTTTTGCCTGATAAGCTGCAGTTCTTTGGAATTCTACTACTTTAACAGGTTATGGAGTGCTCTGCACTGGCCTGCTTTAAGAGCTAACTTAAAATGGATTTATATGACCTTGCATTTAGCAACAACTCCATTAAACAACTTATGCTTTGCCACAGCCTGTTTAAATATTGTCTTTTATGTCATGTTGTTTTAATCTTGTTCTTATTAATTGTTTAATTGCTTAGTTTTTTTAAGTACTGAAATAAACTATAGAGTTGAAATTAATGGAATGAATAAAATGAAGTTATATTCTTCTGTCATAATTTATATCAGCTAGTTGCACTTCTGAAATTTGCATTCATTTTTTTACAGCTGCTATTTTTTAAATTTGTATTAACATTTGCTCTAGGAAACTTTAGGTTTGTGAAAGACATGTTGTGAGCCAATAGAAGTTTACACTTAGTGTTGCAAATGACCAGTCAGCAAACATAATGAATATATCGTGCTGGCCAAATAATAGCCACAGTAATATGTATTCCTTTTTCACATCTGGGGCAGGTCAAGTGCATCAAAAGCCACTCATTAAAACCAGAGAGCCTCAGTTTGTGCTGCTGAAGTCACTTGACATCCTTAATCATGCTGTTGGCCTAGGTAAATGACCAGGCTAACATCAGAAGCTTTTATCAATTCTTTGTAAATAAAAACAACAACACAAATATTTTTGTTTACCTTTTAAGCAGAAAACTTCTGTATCTTTGACTCAGCCCTTTTGTTTTAACATTGTATCTTTAAAAGTCAACTAAAACATTTTGCTTTTCCTGATGTCACTTCAGTATTGTAAAACTCAGTTTATAAGCAAATCTTTTTCTAATTAGAATAGAATATTATTTCTGTACAGGTATTTACAGAATAATATTCAGACATTTACCTGAATATTTTGTAGTAGAAAGATATTTGAATAAACATGATAGTTTGGCATTCAAACTTTACAATCAGTAGTAAGCAAAGTACTTTAAAAAACAAATTCTCTTTAATGCAAAACCTTACAACTGTGGCATTATCACTGACACATCTATCTGGGTTTTGCTTGCATTAAAAATTTAATTGATTACACCTGTTGTTGTTATAGTTTTTGTTTGAAAAAAAATAAAGAAACAGTGATATTATGTCCATTTCTACACAAAATTATTTGCGGTGCTCTTAGTTTTAATTATGCAGTACAGCTCATTTGAGAAATAGGGCATGGAGTGTTTTTGGTAGCTCCTCCTTGTGTTACTAGTATATAACATTCTTCTTAGTTGCACCTGATTTTGCAGGGTGTCACTAATTTAGCCCCATGTGTTGCTCTATCGCTTATAAAGTTGTTGATTTTCTGGTAATCGCTATGGATTATAGTCAGTTAATAAAGTCAGGCATTAAAGTTTCATACTTATTTTTATTCATATAATGCACATTGATGCAAAACATGCTGTTCTATTAACTTTTAAGTGAATTAGAGTAATATGAGAAATTTGTACTTTGCTTTGGACCTTTATCCTGACATTATTTTTGGCTTTTTCAGAATTTTTGAGCAAAGAAATTGAAGAGTATGGTACACAGTCTCAAATTTTAATATTATATTGGACAAAATGTTTTTCCACTCAACATATTTTATTTTAGTTTCCATTTTGTGTTATAATTTCCTGTAGCATGGTCATTAGCCTAGTTTGGGTTAATGAAAGTTTGGTTTTGAATTAAAGTTTTTCTGGTGACGATGAATATCATGTGGTTCTATGAGAGGTTGTCCTGAGGTCTTTTTTAAAATTATCTCAATATTCTGTTCTCATGAAATGTTCTTCTTTAATGCTGGTCTAATTGTCTTCCCAGTTTTGTTAATAACTCTATCAAGTAACCAGATTTGCCTGTGACCAGACAGATGCTACCTTTTTATGCTTAAAACCCTAGTATTTAAGAATAAAATCAGTGAATTGTCTTCCAATAATGATTGATTATTATCAGTTTTCACAATTTCATATCTGCCAGATAATGAAAACATGTTGTCCATTACTGGGTAACAAAATATACAGTATGGCAGTGGTGGGCCAAAGGGCTGAGTATCTGCTATAGTCATCACTTGTAGCTCTCAAAAACTCACTAATAGACAAAGGTCACATGACTCTGTACTAAATCCTGTCCATGGTTACATTAGCAAATTTGACATCTGGATAAACACTACTGTCTTGTTCCGTTCAGTTCCCTGGCAAGTTAAAAATGCATGGATCATCTTTTCTGTTCAATTGTCGGGGTTAGGGAATTAGATCTTCTTCCACCTCAAGTAAGGTTTTTATTTTTGCTACTCCTTAGTGAATTTCATGTGTAGCCTTTAAAGATCTTGCTTGCAGTTGATGAGTTATAGCTAAACAATTTTTTCCTTAAAATAAAAATTCTATAACTGGACACAATGAGTAATTGTGACAACACATTTCTCTAAAATAGATGAATTCTGAACACCATCTTTCAATTTATACAATGAGTTGATTTGACAAAATGAATTCAGGTGCTGAAATATTAAGTCACTGTGACCATTTATTATAGGAAAGTTTTGGGAACTGGATTATATGCAGTCAGATTAATGCAGACTTCAGTTACTCTAGGTTCTCTTCTGTTTATTTGTTCACACTTTTCAGATATTCTAATGTCCAGTATTTTCATCTCTTTTTCATTCAAAACAAGACAGTTTTAACACCATGTTTATTTTCAGTCTAGGCTTGGGTCTGAAGTTGTATATGACTTCATCTGCCTTTTAATTGCTCTATCTTAATATCAGTGAAATTACAAAGCTTGCTTTATAACCACATTTTCAACATCTGCAACTAATTGACTAGCATATTTAATAAATTTAAAGTGATCATTAAGTTTTTTTGTTAAAGTTTCTCCAGTACCAAGTTGACTTGAATCTACAAAGTTTCTTATTCAGGATACTTATGCCAAAGCCAAAATGTGTCTTTTTTGATGGAAAAAATAGCAGTTTTTCAATGTTTGCAATGTTTTATTAAAGACTCGCATAGTAAAGGTAGGATATGTATTTCTGGTTAGATTTCTATGTGGTTCATAGATTGCTGTAAATTCTTTGATGAACTTTGCACTTCAATCAGCCTTACTTAAACTCACAAAACCTTGGGATCCTTTGGTGGTAACACATTATTTATAGACTCAACATTTTAGGTCAGTAGATACGCCTTTTCCTAAGAATGTGAGTCTATATAATTCGAAATTGTGCTTGTTCCACTAATGTTCATTTTTGTTAATGCTATCCCATTGAGTTTAATCATATGAAATACCTTTCCTAAACATTTAACGTATTCAATTTGTGTCTTTCAAAATACAAAAATGCTGTCAATAAGTAACATACACACTGTATACCTTATTTTGATGGACTACTGCTAGTGAATACATACCAGATATGAGGCAGTCATACTTTCTTTATATTGTTCAGACTGTTGCCATATTTCTGCTTTCAGCTTTCTGGATAGATCTCTAATTTACAGTAACCAGATTTGATTTCTAGTTTGCTGAATATATATGTATAACTTTACTGTATCCATCGGTGAAATTAAGGGTTCTGTCCTTGAAACAGTTTTATTGACCACCCTTGTGTCAACACAGATTCTCACCTGTTCTGGAATGTTTTTACTTTGGAAGGTTGATTTAACTAATACCCAAGGTGTTTGTTCTGGAAGTGTTACAGTTATGTCAACTTACAGTCTCTCAGTTTCTTATTTTAAATGACAAAGATCACCAGTGGCTCTGGAAAATCTGCCTTACATCCAAGAACCCTGTGTACACCAAGAGTGAGTCATTGAATGAACAAGAATATAGACCACAGCAGATGTGTGAGGAGATAGTTGTCTCCAGTGTGAAAATAGCAGACCGCCTTCACTTTTTCGTTATTTGTAAAAAAAAAGAAAAACTCTCAAACATAGAATTAAATGCAAGAGTAATAAAGAGTCCAAAATTTCAGATGTTAATTCCTGTTCTGTAAAATTACAGAATAAAAACTTGAGTAGACATAGCTATTGGAATAACTCAGCTTTTATTTATAAATTCTTTTGTCTACCAACTGGACTTCATCAGCTCAACATTTTAATAAGAGCTTTACCTGTAAAAAAACTAAATACATGCTTAATAAAAACAAAGGAGCATAAATCCTGATTGACAAGGTCATGCATAGTACTGGCCAGACTATTGGAATGTTAGTTGCAAGGACTGATCATTATTTGTACTCCTGTCTGGGCTCAGAGTCTGGATGAGTACCATACAGTTACAGTTCGGTTATTTTCATGTGCATTTTATTTTATTTTATTTATTTATTTATTTATTTTAGTATCCTTCTCTGTTTGGATTGGTTATGTTCAATTTTTTCACCTGGTTTATGTGACTTGTAGTGTGTTCACCTTTCGTTAAGGCATGTGGTGACTTATTTTTGTTAACATAAGCATGTATTCATTTTGTATCACCAAAATAATGTATCTCAGTAGGTCTGAGGTTTAGGACTGACCTTAGTTTTGGCCCTTTGGTTGAGACATGCCCCTGTGGGGCTCTAAGGTGGCCCGTGTTTATATCAGGTTTGCTTATATTAATAGGCTAGCTGAGCATGATTTACTCTTTGTTTTGACAGCTGCAGACAGATGTTTCTTAATTTCCAGTTTTCTAAGGATCAATATTCTGTGGGGCTGGTATACTGGCATTACTGATGCATTACTATATGTAGCTTTAAATGGTAGCTTTTTTACTTGCCCATTTCTTCAAATTCCTCTGTAAAGTTTTCTTGCACCTTGCTTGTTTCAGACTACTTAAGTCATTAGTTGAATAATTATTTAATTAGGTCTAACTTGTCTGCAATGATATTATAATCCCTTATATAGCATTACTTTCTTTCTTGACTTTGTATTTCTTTGTTGGGTTTATGTTTCATCGATAGGCATTGGTCGCTTGCTTTTGTGCAGAAATAGATATTTTAATATTGCACTTTTGAAAATGATTTAGGATTCACATTGAATCTGCGGTGGTACAGCGGTAGCGTTGTTACCTCACAGCAAGAGGTTCTCCTGTTCAATTCTCGGCTGGAGTGCCTTCTGTGTGGAGTCTGCATGCTCTCCCTGTGGTCGAGTGGCCTCCGAAAGACATGCACGAATGGGTGTGCCTTCGCTGAAGGTTGGGCATCGGGCTGGCAACTCGGCACCATAAAAATCGACTGCCAATCATTAGTGGACTGGAGTTCCTCTGTGGCGACCCCTAACCAGGAAAAGCTGAAAAGACAAACAACAACAACAACATTGGAGAAAATTATATCATTTTAATATTTACTGCACTATTTTAATATTTACTGGTGGTGTGCACCATCTTCCTCTAGTCCATGGCTTTGGTGACTGTCTTAAAGAAGTCAACCAAATTTAACAGACATGACCTCCCCTTGATGAAGCCAAACTGTGTGGGATCGAGTGTTTGGAGGTTGCCAATGTCCTTGTTAATGAGGTCCATGATAATCTGTTCCATGGTCTTGCAGATCAGCCTAGTTAGGCTGATGGGTCTATAATTTCTTAGATCAGTGGACACTCCATCTTTGTGCAAAAGGATGACAGTGACTGTCCTTCACTCAGCTGCTATGAAGCTGGTACTCAGGTACTGGCTGAATAGGGTGCCTAATGGTGCTGTAAGTACCTGCCTGAGTTGATGTAGGATGCAGTCTGAGATGTTATTGGGTCCCATGGAGGCTGTATTTTTTGCCTTTGTAGAGAGCAGTGATGACCTGTTCCCTAGATATTAAGGGAAGGAGGCAGGTATTGGGGATTTCCTGAATCTGTCAGCCAGCAAGTTTGCTATATCTACGGCATTTGTATATGTGGTGTCCTTGACCACCAGTTCTGAACAGATCTGGGTGCTTCCTTTGAGGTTGCGGACATATGCTAATATATAGATAGATAAAAATAGGAGCCATAGTGAGCCTGAGATAGGTAGAGAGAAAATGGAATTCCATGAGAGAAGAGATAGTTTGGATGTTAGAATTTAGTAAGGCAATAGATATTTTGGTTGTAAGAACAAGGAAAGACAGAATGATCAGCCTGGATTAATGCAGGAGCAAAGCCAGTTTTTGGTTAGGTGTTCCTTAAACAGTAGTTTAAATTTGGATGTGTTGCTAGAATTTAGAATAATATGAGACATAGAATTCCAGGATTTAGATATTAGGTGGGAGAATAGAGTTACAGTAACAATTATTAGATTTCTTCTCCAGGCAATTATCAGAACATTAAAACAATCCAAAAAATTCTGGAGTACCATCTCCTCACTACCTACACCTGGTAACAAGCAAAACCCTGCTCTGTCTATCCAGAAAACTCCATCACAAATAGATAAAACATTCAACACTCGTTTCATATACAGTATAGCATGCCTACTATCAGAGCCTACCAAGTCCATCACCCTTTAAAATCCCCAGCATTAATCACTCTCCACTTTTTCATCCTGTAGATCAGAGTGTAGGGTGTGTGTTATGTCTTTAAGAAGCATGCGAGGCTGTGCGTGCATGTATAAATTCGAGACACATGCAATTCCTAGTGCCATTTTGTAGAAGCAGCCAGTGAGTGAGCATGTGTGATCGCAGTAGTTTGTGTATAAGTTACTTAGTCATAGTCAATAAGTCTCTACAGTGGTGTTTGTATAGAATAAAGCTGCTTAAACAGAACCCATGAAGACTCGTTTATTCGTGTACCAACACGAAAGTGACATGGTGTCAAAAGTGGGATGGAAAAGAGAAGAACATTAGGAGCCATGAGATGTAAAGATGACAGCGAAGGTAAAACAGAGAGAAAACAGTACAAACACAACCAGAAAGAATCAAAGGTAATGAAAAATAATATGAATTATTTACTCAATGCAAAGAGGCAAGAAAGGGCATTACAAGGGCACAAACTGCATTATCAGGCAAGCGGAAAGTACAAAACGTTTGTTAACTAAAGAAAATGTTTAAAACAAAAGTATTTGATGAAACAAATATGTTTAAAGTACAAAACAAATACGTTTAAGGAAAAATAAGTACATTAAAGGCAAAATGAGCATGTTTAAGGCAGAACAAGTGTGTTTAAGGCAGAATTGGGCATGTTTATAGTAAAATGAGCACAAAGAAAGTACGCCGGGCATAAAAGGGCTTAAATGAGCAAAACGAATATAATAAGAAAAAGAAAAAGAGCACAATAAGCAAAAATTAAGCAAGGCGACTGCTTGTGTTTGGGCAAAGTGCTGTGTTTGGGTATAACTACGACTTCGTATTGTATCAAGGGTGTAATTAAAGTTATTCAAAGTATTTCAGAGTGTGTAAAAGTGCTTACAGTGTGTACTTATTACTGCGCATGTGTTTCACAGAGTTCACTGTGTGTAAACTGCAACATGTAATTCAGTCAAAGCATGGTTATTTGAAGAAAAGTTCCTGTGCTGGGTGTGTCTACTCGCAAAGTGCCGGCATTACAGAATGCTTCTTGTACTGTAAAGAGTTGCCTAGAAGGTACTGCCATTTTGGGGACATTTCAGTGTATTGGATGTAGTCATTTGCAAAGTGCAAATACTTCAAAAGATATTGAATTTGGGCAACAAATATTTGATTTATTCGCATTGTGCAGTTGCTTGATATGCTTCTTGCATTAAGGAAAGGTGTTTCTTACAAAAGATTACAAGACTATTACAGTGCTTGTGAATTCTTAAGTTGTATCATAAAGTTCTCAAATGTTTCTTAAACTGATGACTTTGTCAAGTGATGGTGTATGACTGTAAGCATTCCTGCCTTTTTCAAGAAAGTTCCAAATGATTACTTTAGCATTTCTGCCTTTACCAATTCCACAAGCATAGTCAGTGATGATCAATGACTTTAGCATTTTTGCCTTTACCAATTTCGAAAGTAGATGATTTTAGCATTTCTGCCTTTACCAATCCAAGATTCCATAAAGCATCACAAAGTCCGAGAAATTATTCTGCAAAGCTCCGTAAAGCATTGAAAAGTTTGAAAAGCTATTCTGCAGTTTTGTGAAGCATTGATAGCTCTAAAAAGCGATTTCACAAAGCATAGTAAAGCACTGAGAAATCTCCAAAGCTATTTCACAAAGCACAATAAAGTATCGAGAATCTGAAAAGCTATTTCGCAAAGTGCAATAAAGCTCGAGAAGCCCGAGAAGTTTATTTTGCAATGTCCATTTAATTGAAAGTACTTAGAGGTTGTTCATTCACACAATTCAGATAAGCTTAAAGACAGAAAGTATAAGTACAGAGCACAAAAGCATTGAACATATTGTGTTTATGCCAATTACTTATGCACATGTGTGTGTGTGTGTGTGTGTGTGTGTGTGTGTGTGTGTGTGTGTGTATGTGTATTCATACATATTTGCAAGACCCTTCGCTCTTATGTGTTAATATGGCAGACACATTTTGAAAACCTCAACCACTTGTATTTGATCAGAATATTGCAGAGGACTGGAGAATATTTGAACAAGAGTACGATATTTGCATACAAACAGCTTATGCAGAAAAAGAGGCATGCACTAAGACATTCATTTTGCTAAATTTAGCAGGATCTGAGGCCATAGAAAAAGAATGTTCATTTGTGTATGTACCAGCAGTGTATGAAGGTGAAGGTGCACACCACCATATTGTTGTGCAAGCTGAATCAAGAGAGGACCCTGAGTGTTTGAAGCATATGGTCAGAAAAATGTGCAACCTCCAGACAAAAACATTAGAGAGGCATTTGTTTTACACAAGAAATCAGAAACCAGGGTAAATATTTGCAGCTTATATAACTGACTTGAGAAACAAAGCTAAAATGTGTTGGTTTGGTGATTTGAAAGATGAGCTGATCAAGGATAGACTTGTGTGTGGTATTAATAATGCTTCAGTAAGAAAGATTTTACTTTGTATCAGTGATATGACATTAAGCAAAGCAACATAGATTTGTCAGATCCATGATGTGACAGAACGACATACGAACATGCTTGTGAGTGACAAAAGCATGGTTTCAGTAAGCTCCAGAGCAAACATAGATAGTATGCAACACATGGCAACCAGACACAGACCTAAGCAAAGGGCAGCCACAGAGTTTCCAAAGAAGGTACAAAACTTTCCAGAGAGTTCTAGAAAAAGTGCAAGTTCCACCGTCAGCCCAGTGCAACACAAATGTGAGTCAGCAAAACCCAAGTGTAGCTTTATTGTTAACTGTCACAATTGTGGTGCAAATCATGTATCTAAGAGAGAGAAGTGTTTAGCATATGGTCAGCAATGCCACAAGTGTAAAAAAATGGAACCACTTTCAAAAGTTTTGCAACTCAAGTAAGCCTCACTCAGTAGTAAAGAAAGGTCATATAAAAAATCAGTTGATCAAATACAGCCGAGACAGTCGGCTTTCTATATGGATGGTGTATCAGTACTTGGAGAGGGAGTTGATGCAGCAAACTTATTAACAAGGAGTGAAGTGTTTTGTACAGTTTGGAACAATGGGAAATCCACAGAGCTCAAAGTAGACACTGGATCGAAGTACAGTGTTATATCAGCAGATACATTTGCAAAAGTGAGAACTAACGTGCAACTCAATGTAACCAGCAGTGCGAGACTTATTGCGTACGGAGGTGAAGAAATTCAAACCAAAGGTTCAGTAATACTTTCATGTTATTTGGCTGAGAACTGTTACAACTTATTATTCTACGTAGTCCGATGACCAGTTCAATCTTTACTAGGTCTCAAAGATAGTTTGAGAATGAATCTGCTTTCTTTTGCTAAAGAAGTTCATCATGTGTGTGCAGTTCCAAGTTCAAGTTTTTCCAAAGCCATTTTCTCAGAGTACGCTGATGTTTTCGATGACAAATTGTGCAAACTTCCAGTTGTGTATTCTATGAAGTTAGATCCTGAGGTCACTCCAGTCGTCAGACCAGCAAGAAGAGTTCCAATAGCAATGCAAAATAAAGTCAAAGCTCAGTTGGATAAGATGATGCAGCAAGGTGTGATTTGTCCAGTCACAGAATAAACTGAATGGGTGTCGTCCATGGCAGATGCGCATAAAAAAGGCTCAGACAAAATCAGAATATACATTGATCCTAGAGATTTGAACGAAACATTAAAAAGGCCATATCATCCAATGCGCACAGCTGAGGAAGTTGCAGCTCTAACATCGAATGCCATGGTATTTTTTGTTTGGATGCAAAGAGTTCATTTTGGCAAGTGATGCTTAATTGTAAATCCTCATTTTTAACTACTTTTGGTACTCCATTTGGCAGATACAGATTCCTAAGAATGCTGTTTGGAATAAATTCTGCAAGTTAAATTTTTCAGCGTGCAATGGAACACATTTTTTCAAGTTATCCTTATGCCATAATAGTAGATGATCTATTAGTTGGAGGCAATGGCAAAGAAGAGCATGACAGAGATTTCAAGAAAGTCCTAGACAGAGCACATGAAGTAAACTTGAAGCTCAGTCCTCTGAAGTGCAAATTCAGACTTCCAGAAGTAACCTACATAGGACATCTGCTTACAAGTACAGGCTTAGTACAGGCTTAAGACTTGACCCAAACAAACAAACAGCTATTTTAGAGATATCAGCACCAGATAATGTGCAAGGTTTGCAGCAGTTTCTGGGCATGGTCAACTATTTAGTCAAGTTTATACAGATTTCAGTGAGTTGACAGGACCTTTGAAAGAGCTAACATGCAAAAATGTTGTATGGTCATGGTTGCAACATCATCAGAATGACCTTAAGCAGAAAATTGCCACCCCACCTATGTTAAGGTATTATGATGTGAATAAACTAGTTGTTCTTTCCTGTTATGCTTCAAATTTTGTTCTTGTGCAGTTATTCTTCAAGAGGGCAGGCCAATAGGGTATGCATTAGGAAACTTACTTAAACTGAGATGCATTATGCTCAAATTGAGAAAGAGCTTTTGGCGATAGTTTTCACATGTTCCAAGTTTCATGATTATATTTATGGTCAAGCTATCCAGATTGAAACAACCTGTCCATAGGTTCATAGGTTCATACATAAGTACTAGGCTATAGGCCCAAGGGATATGTAAGCCTAGCCAACAAAGATCCCTGGCTTTTGCCACCCAAGAAAGTCATTTTCCTCTGCCCCTGTTGAGCAGAGCCACAGACATGATCCCTGGGGTGAAATTCCTATTTCGCATCCACTCATCAAGACTTTTCTTGAAGAGTGCTAATGAGGAAGTCTGCTTGACATAGATAGGTAGCTTGTTCCAGAATATGGGAAGTCTCTGGGACAGGAATCTATCCCTCCAGCATGTTCTGTTTATTGTGGTGACAAGGTTTAGGTCTCTATAGCGTGCATTTCGAAGGGATTGGGATTTCTTTAGTTGTAGCATGTCCAACAGCTCTAGGTTTGACATAGCTTTGTATGTTAGGCTGAGATCACCTTGGAGTAGGTGATATGTGATGGAGTAAAGTTGTAGTTTTTTGAGATGGACAGAGTAGGGCATCTGTTTGAGTCCCGTAATCCTCTTTGTGAGGTACTTATGTGGCTTTCCAGCTATTGCAGATGTTTTGTGAGGTACATTCAAAAAGGGATGTTGTACTTTATAATGGGTCTAATGAGAGCCGAGTAGAGGGGAACAATGACCTCTTTTTTCTTGGATGAAAACCCTTTCGTGATAGGGTGTGCCACCTAGAAGGATTTCATGACTATTGTTGTGATGTGATTATCAAAGGAGAGACTGCTGTCCACCTGAGTCCCAAGGTCTCTTATGACACCTTCGGCATTAAGTAGACTGCCGCCTATGTGGTAGTTAATGGGTACAGAGTTTGTACCAAAGGAGATGACAATGCACTTTTTGGCATTGAGCTTAAGGCCATGGCTCTGACACTAGGCATCTGTCTCAGTGAGGCCCTTCTGTAGGATGTCCACATCTTTTCGGGATTCGACTATGACACCTAATTTCCAGTCATCTGCGAACTTGTCAGCCAGAGGCCCTCTGTGTTAGCCTGTACTTCAGAGAAGTAGATACCAAACAGGAGAGGACCCAGGACTGAACCCTGTGGTACTCCACTTGTCACTGGTTTGAAGTCAGATTTGGAGTCTGCAACTTTTACAGTGTGGGTTCTGTTAGTGAGCCAGTTGGCAACCCATCTTGTGATGTATGGATTTATACCCAGTTTAGTGAGTGTATCTATAATTCCAGAATGGAGGATGGTGTTGAAAGCCTAAGTGAGGTCAAGATAGGCTGTGTGAACTGCGTTACCCTCGTCTATGGCTTTAGTGACTGTTTCAAAGAAGTTGATCAGGTTCAGGAAGCATGATCTGCCTTTCATAAACCTGAACTGGATGTATTTGGAGGTTACTAATGTCTTTGTTTATGAGTTCCATGATGATATGTTCCATGGCCTTGCAGACCAGGCTCATCAGGCTAATAGGGTGATAGTTCCTGGGGTCCGTGGTGGCTCCCCCTTAGTGGAGTGGTATAACTGTTGCTGTTCACCATTCAGTGGGTAAAAAGCCTAATGTGAGGCAATGATTGAAGAAGATGCTTAGGTGGGAGGCCAGTTTGTTCTGAAGTTCGTGTAAAATGCAGCATGGGATGTTATCTGGTCCCATGGATGCTGTGTTCTTGGCTTTGGAGAGTGCAGTTTTTACCTTTGCAGTTGTGATTGCAGGGGATCTGCATTCTTCCAGTATAGATTTGGGCCCTTTAGGGGGTGAGAGGGGGGTAAAGATAGCACTGAATCTATCAGCCAGGATGTTGGCGATATCAGTTGGTTCTGTAATTTTCGTGCCATTGTGCTGTAACTCAAAGTAGATCTGGGTGTTGAGATTCTTGACATAGCTATAGAATGCTTTGTGGCTGTCCTTAGAATCAGTGGTAATCTTGTTTTTGTAGCTAGCTTTGGAGGATTTTATGAGGAATCTCAGCTTCTTACTGAGGCTGACCAGGGAGCTCCTCCTCTCATGGGATTTTACTCTCTTTTGTAACTGTTTCTTCCTTCTGTTGTAGAGTTTGTTTATAGCAGGGGACCACCAGATTGGCTTCCTTTTTTTTGAGGATAGTGTCTTGGTTCTGTTAGGGATAGCACGATCCATGCACTCATGTAAGTGCTTATAGAGTGCATTTGTGTAGGATTCAGCAGTCATAACTATATTGTCCATCTGCATAGGTGTCATGAAGTTCACCACTTCTGTCTTAAGAAGCATGAAGTTGGCTTTGGATAAATTTTTTACATTGGTTTCCTTAATGGGGGGTGGGGGCGGGATGTGGATATCTATGGTGATTAGCTTAAGGTTAGATCTGACCAACGAGGAGTTGACTTCAGGTGTGAAACACTGGTCACTCATGTTGGTAATGACTAGGTCTAGGATATTGTTGCCCCTGGTGGGGGTGTGGATAAGTTGATCCAGGGCATTGACGTTTATGAATTCCAGAAAGTGTTGAGCAAAGGAGTTGGCACATGAGTAATTTTCCCAGTTAATGGTGGGGTAGTTGAAATCGGCCATTATTAGGGTGTTTGGTTAAACCCTAATATTTTCCAGTATATCAAGAAAAGAGGAGTGGGAATCCTGGGGCATGGTGGGGGATCTGTAGCAAGCTAAAATTTGGATTGCAGTTTTGCCTAGAGTTAGTTGCACTTGGATAATTTTGGATGCATTATGTTGGGCAACTAGCCTGGAAGTGTGGATATCCTTAATGAATATGGACACACATCTGCCTTTGGTGTTCCTGTCTAGGTTAGATGGCCAAAAGGTAAGGTATGAGTTATAGCGTGGTAATGCAGGGGGTGCTCTCTGGAGCCTTGAACCAGGTTTCAGTCACTGCACAAATATCGATGTTCTCTATTTTAAGGAGTGCCTTGAGTAAGTGCATTTTGAGGTTTAGACATCTAGCATTAAGTAGCATTACCCTCAGTTTTTGCTTGCCTGTATCTGTTACAGTGGTGGGTTTGTCATTTGAGCCTTGCCTAAAAAAGACACTATAGGGGTAGCAAGAGCAGTATCCGGAATCCCAGGTATGACAGGTGCAGGCCATCTCTGGCAAAGCATCTTGGCCTGATGACCATGTCGTCCCAGGCAGATAGATACTGGATCCCCTTAGAATGACACCAGAAGCTTAGCCGATTGTTGAAGTCAATCATTTTGTCCTTGTACTGTGGTATAATTCTGGGTGAAGGTAGGATGCTACTCAGGGTCAGGATCATACCTGCCTGGACTACAAGATCAGAGAGCTCTTCCGTGTCTATTTTCATGTAGTCCAGGGAGGTATGTCTTAGGTTGTTCACACCAACATGGACAATGACAGAATCATATTTGTACTTATGGACTGACCTGAGTGCATGAGTTATGTGGTGGATCCTGGCACCCGACAGGCAGCTAACAGTAACCTTCTCCTTGTTTAGTCTGGTGAGTAGAACATCAGTGTGCCTGACTATAGAGTCACCTATGACTAATGTGTTGGGTACGTTGTTTTGCCTTATGGGCTGTGGTTGAATAGCACACTGAGTCTGTGGGCTATGTGTCATTTGGGTTATGTTGAGGGGTGGAGGTCGCTTGTGTTTCTGCTTTGGAGGTCTTTGTTGCTTGGGAAAATTATTATTGAGAGGCACCGTGAATTTTTTTGTGTTTCTATGTGTGGGTTTTGGTGGCATAGATTTAGTGGGACTATGTGATGAGTGTGGTGTGGTGCAAGTGTTTGCCTTCTCCTCTTGACTGACAAGTTCAGTCTTGCTTTGAGAGAGCTTTGGCTCCAGTTTGGCTAGATAAATGTATCTCTCACAGGTTGTAGTGTTGGGTGGTAGGAGGAGAGGGTTATCTGTGTACATGAGGCAATTGCCCCAAGATGCCCAGATTCATTGGGTAGACAGGAGAGAACACCAGGAGCCATCCCTTGGACATGCCTGGGTAAGAGAACACACCGGGAGCCATCCCTTGGACATGCCTGGGTAAGAGAACACCGGGAGCCATCTCTTGGACATGTCTGGGTAAGAGAACACCGGGAGCTGTCCCTTGGACATACCTGGATAAGAGAACACCGGGAGCCGTCCCTTGGACATACCTGGATAAGAGAACACCGGGAGCCATCCCTTGGACATACCTGGGTAAGAGAACACTGGGAGCCATCCCTTGGACATGCCTGGGTAAGAGAACACCGGGAGCCATCCCTTGGACATACCTGGGTAAGAGAACACCGGGAGCTGTCCCTTGGTCATACTTGGGTAAGAGAACACCGGGAGCTGTCCCTTGGACATACCTGGGTAAGAGAACACCAGGAGCTGTCCCTTGGACATGCCTGGATAATCACTATTTTCCTCTAAACAAGTGAGGGAAGTAAGTACTGGAGCTGTTTTCCTCTAAGCAACTGAGGAAGATAAGTACAAAAAACTGTTATCCAATAGGTGATGAGGAAGGTTGAGTGGTGTAGTATCTTATTTACTACTTACAACAGTTCTGAACCAGTGCAGAGCACAAAGAAGCAGATTCAAGTGCTAAATTTAAGAATCTGGGTAGTTCTAAGGGAAAAACTGAAGAGCAAACTTTATGGCACCGGGAATAATTTAATCCTAGCTAAGTGATGCGCAAACACGGGTTTTTAACTCAGAAAGTTGAAAGGGATAGAAATCAGCCAAAAATGTCCAATAAGGTTAATTTCAGAGCTGGAAAGCACTCCCCTTGTGGCAGATAGGCTGCTTTAATGCTTCCCATTCTCACTGACAAGCAGAAAGACCTCCCACTACCACAACAAGGTCTGGACCACTCAGAAACACAGAGTAAAGTCCTGAAACCAGCAGATCTTGGATCCAGACTATTCTAGTATAGGAAAGGGTGGGAAACAAGAAGTCCCAGCCTCTAGTTGCCACTCTAAAGAAGCCTATACATTCTTCTCCAGCAAGATTACAAAGAATGATGCTCAAACTGCAAAAGTACAATTTCAAAATGGTCTACACTAAAGGTAAATTGCTCTATATGGGTGATACCTTATCCAGATCACAAAGAAGTACAACAGAACAGCTTGATGCTGAAACTTTTGATTTTAATGTAATCTCAGTGCATAATTTTTCCACCACTAGACTTGATGAGTTGAGAGATCACACTACGACTGATCCAATTTTAAAAAAGCTTAATCACTACATCAGTGTCGGATGGACGTCAAAGCAATCTTGTGTATCACCTGAGGTGCAATCGTATTTTCCTTACAGAGATGAATTGTTGATGGAAGACAGCATTATTTTTAAAGGTCCTAAAATTGTTGTTCCTGCTTCCTTACAACAAGAATATATTCAGATTTTGCATCATGGTCACCCAGGTTTATTATCCACTAAGAGAAGGGCAAGAGAACTAGTATTTTAACCTTCATTATATAAAGACATTGATAGTTATTTCTTCTTGTTCAGTATGTAATAGTACCAAAGCACATTTGCAAAGAGAACTGTTTCAGCTAAATCCAATACCTGAACTACCCTGGTCTACTGTAGCAACTGACATCTTTGAGTGGAACAATCAACACTACTTGGTTTTGGTAGATTCTTACTCAAATTGGTTTGAGATTGATCTGCTACTAAATTTAACCTCAACAGCTGTTATCACTAAGCTAAAATGTCATTTCTCAGCTCATGGTAGTCCACACAAACTTTATTCTGACAATGGTACTCAATTTACTAGCCAGTCGTTTCAGAAATTTACAAAAGAATGGGACTTTGTACATGTCACTAGTAGTCCTGAATATACACAGTCCAGTGGTCTAGCTGAATGAGCAGTGCAGAGTGCAAAGCAATTACTTGAAAAGTCAAATTATGACAGTACTGATGTATTCCTGAATTTACTTCATCTCAGAAACATACCTTGTATTATATTCTTGGCTCACCTGTTCAAAGACTACTTTCCAAACAAACTAAAACGATGCTACCTATTTCATCAAGTTTGTTACAGCCTAACTCTAAGAACAATAAAACTATCAAGGTTCAATTGTTGAGGAAGCATAATATCCAGAAATCTAGTTACTACCGATCAAGCAGATTACTTCGTTCATTGAGGGAAGGAGAGATGGTAATAATTCAGACAATGAAAGGTTTTGAGCGAATAGGACAGATAACAGGCATCTGTGCTGTGCCGAGATCCTAATGGGTAAGCTCCGAAAGTGTGGAGTATAGGAGGAATTGCAGACATCTTCTTCCTGTACCAGAATCATCATCATTGGAATCACAACATTTTATCTGTGATGCAAACCCTAAATCAAAGAATGAGTCAGACATTGTTTCCAGACCAGAATGTGTTCAAAACGCTGATTCTGTTTCAGAAAGTAATTTGAACATTCCACAGGTCAACCGTTTTGTAGAGACTGTCCCAATTGCTAAATCTGATTCCCAATTTTATGCCACACAATATGGACGAGTTTCTAAGCCTAGTGTGAAATACACAGCAACATGGACTTCATTGTATATATGTTTGTACTTAGTATTGTATAATGCATGTCTTTAGATCTGTGATTTTTGTATGCTAAATAATCTCATGACAAATTGCATGATCTATTTCTCAAAGAGGGAGGATGTAGATCAGAGTGCAACATGTGTGTGCTATGTCTTTAAGAAGCATGTGAGGCTGTGCATGCACTTATAAATTCCAGACACGTGCAATCCCTAGTGCCATTTTGTAGAAGCAGCCACAGAGTGAGCATGTATGATCACAGTAGTTAGTTTATATATAAGTTACTTAGTCATAGTCAATAAGCCTCTACAGTGAAGTGTTTGTATAGAATAAAGCTGCTTAAACAGAACCCATGAAGACTCATTTATTTGTGTACCAACAAGAAAGCGACACATCCCCTGGTAATATAAACTTCCATCTCTCCCCTTACCCACCTACAACACCTCCTCAATCAGCTCCCTCCCCACCTCTCTATTCAACCAGTACCAACAAACTACATTCGCAAACCTCTAAACAAGCTAAAACCATGCTCATCTTCTGCTGATAACCTCCCCCAGAATACTTAAAACTTGCCATTGATGCCATTGCATATCCCATTAGCATACTGATCAACAGAGCCATCACAAAATCCTATGTTCCAATTCTCTGGAAAAAATCCATTATAACCCCTCTACACAAAAGAGATAAATCAATTGAACTGGTGAACTACAGACCCATTGTCATTCTAACCCCCCTGTCGAAAATCCTAGAGAAATGCATACAGAAACTACTCAATCACCTCATAACTAATAATATTCTTACTTAAAATTAGCATGGATTTAGACCCTGTCTTAGTATATCAACTGCACTAGTCTCCTTCACAGAAAAAAATAAACATGGCAGGAGACGCTGGCTACAATACCTCTGCTCTAGTCCTCGATTGCTTGAAAGCATTTGATAGAGTCTCTCACCCAAAACCTCCTACAGCAACTGGCCACAATACAACTCTCCCCATCAGGTCAGCAATGGTTCAAGAGCTAAGAAATAGGCAACAGTCTGTAAAATGACAAGGCTGTCTCTCATAATACCTCCTAAACAAAACAGGAGTACCCCAAGGATCTATCCTGGGACACCTTCTCTTCAATATCCTTACAAACAAACTCCACTCTGCCTCTTTCCCAAACTCACTAATACAATATGCCAATGATTCTACCATCATCTTCTCCTCTCATAATTTTGAACAACTCAGACAATTAACACAAGATGCTTTCAGCTGTATAGAATCCTGGCTCAACAACGCCCAAATACTACTCAACCCCAACAAAACAAAACTCCTCTTATTTACATCAAAAACCCTCCAAAAGAATTTAAAATATACTCACTAAACAAAACAGAAATTGAAATTGTTTCACAGGCAAAGTTACAAGGCATTACTAGAGACAACAAGCTTACTTATGAACAACACTTATCCAATGTAATAAGAAAACACTGCAAACTAAGTACGCTCTACTGCCACAAGAAATTTATGAATACAACCACCAAATTGACACTGGCTAACACCTACCTCCTCATCCTGTCATTATTATATGGTGTACCTAAAAAACAAACTAGAATATTTCTACAATAAGATCGCTAAATTTGCAACTGCTGCACATTCCTATAACCATCACTGTAAAGCACTTACACAATTCAACTGGCTCGAATTCCCCCATCATCTCAACTACCTTCAACTCATCTTTGCCCACAAAATAATATTTATACCAGAAAACTGACCCAACTTAAAATCTACCCACCAAAACTGTACACCAACCAGGATTTCTAAGTCTACATAGACCTAACAAAAAAGCAGCCCAAAGTCTGTACTCCTACTATATAGTCAAACTGTGGAATGCGCTACCGCTGGAACTTAGAGCCACGTCAAACCTTAATAAATTTAAACACACCTTAAAAAACTTCCTTCTCAACAAATGTATTTGCCAATGCACTAAGCCACCCTAACATATTTACTGACCTTCCCAACTGACCCCCCCACACCCACACCTTCTGCATTACATTTTCTCCTTGGTCCCTCTTTACTTTATAATCATCACCCCCAACCACTACAAACCTCTTTTGCTACCCTTCTTTCTGTCTTCTCCCCACTACCCCTTTTCTCTCTCACCACACCCACTGTTTTTTTACTAACTTCCATCTAAACTCCAAATGCTAGGGATCCCACTGTACTCCTCTTCCACTCCCTCCTCTTATTCTTTAAAACTATACATTACTTTCTCTCCCCCTCTGCCCCCCCCCAAAATACTAATCCAATCCCTCTCCTCTAGCTCTCTCTTTGCAATTTTATCACCAGCTCTTTCATCATTTCTTTCTACCAACCAAACAAATAACTGTCTGTCCCCTGCTCTCCTCTCCCTCCTTCACTCCTTTCTCCTGGCTCACCTAACCTCCTAACTCTACATCATTACTACTCTTGCAGACTTGAATATCATTATCTACTTCAGAGCATGCAATGCACCGCTGCCTACCACGGGCCACGCCTGTAGGCCACTGTTGGCATCATTTTACTTTAACCCATACAAAACTCCCATCCTGAAACTGAAAATGTCAATCTTTGCTAAACTTGTGTATAAAATTTTACTAGAGTGTACTGATACAGTCGAATAATGTTATAAAATGTTCATTATATTATTTTTACCTTTTTGTAATTATCTAATGTTTTCATTGCCTTTGTAATGGAGCTTTTCTTCCTGGCCTTCGTTGAAAATGGGTCTTTTTTCACCCAGTTGACCTTTCCCGTTCACCAAATGTCAACAAATAAATAAATAAATACATAAATAAAATGTAGTTACTTTGAGTAGTAGTTTGTTGGAGGATGTTAGTCGCCTGCTGTTTGAGTAGGGCGACACTAACCTCCTGAGTGCTGGACAGTTGTCTGGATGGTGGAAGATGGAATGAATGAAAGTTAGTTGGCTGAGGGATAAGAGATTGGGTAGTTCAATCTAATTTAGTTTATGAAGTACTGTGCAGTGATGTGATCTGTAAGGGTGGTTATTAGCAAATCTTGTGATTTTGTTATAGCAGGACTCTAGTTTGCTTAAATCTGATTTTATGAAATTAGTGAATATTGGCAAGGCATTTAGAATGGTAGAGAGTAGATGAGTCCTAGCTATGGAATGTCTAGTGGCCTCGATTAGGTATGGCTTGAATCTCTATAGTGGGCCTAGCTTAATGTGGAACTTTTTGATAGTTAGAGTGGGGTGTTTCTCAAATTTTAGGTTGTTGCCAATTGT